>NC_133326.1:571718177-571963177 GCF_042186555.1 Aquarana catesbeiana
GGTGCACTACAGAATCCTGTGTTTTTAGTGAAGTTACTGGTCTCTAGTGAATGGATGGGCTACATTCTCAGTGATGTCACTGGTCATAGGCTACATTCTCAGTGATGTCACTAGTCATAGGCTGCATTTTCAGTGATGTCACTAGTCATAGGCTGCATTCTCAGTGATGTCACTAGTCATAGGCTGCATTCTCAGTGATGCCAGTGGCCTCTAGAGAATGGACAGGCTACAACTCAGTGATGTTGCTGATTTCTAGTGAATGGATAGGCTACATTTTCAATGAGGTCACTGGTCCCTAGTGAATGCATAGGGTGCATTCTCAGTGATGTCACCAGTATCAAGTGAATGGATAAGTTGCATTCTCAGTGATTTCACCTATTTCACCCATTTCTAGTAATGGATAGACTAAATTCTCAGTGATGTCACTGGTTTCTGGTAAATGGATATGCTACAGTCTCAGTGATGTCATCAGTCTCCAGTGAATGGATAAGGTGCCTTCTCAAAGATGTCATTGCTCTCTAGTGAATATGGATAGGCAACATTCATGGTAAGGTCACTAACCTCTAGTAATAGATAGACTGTACTTTCAGTTATGTAAATGGTGAATTGATAGGCTGTATTCTCAGTGATGTCATTAATCTCTAATAATGGATAGGCTGCATTGTCGGTGATGTCATCACTCTCTAGCCACTTGCCAACTGCCCACATTTATGTCATTATTTTGACATTTAATATGGTTGTTATGGCAGCAGCTAGCTTCCATAACCCTGGTATTATTTTGTACTGTGGGTGATTCTGCATCCCCCCTCCCTCTTGCCACTTCCCAGTCGTCTCTGAGCTTACCAGACCTGTTGGTATTTCCAGAGCCAATCCAAACCGTCGGATGCCTGGACAGGAACCCGAGTGAGGGCAAGATAGCCTCCACTCGGCTCTATGCCCTTGGAGGACCGGTGCGGAGTGACGTCTGACGTCACTTACACCCCTCGGTCTTAAAGAGATGATTTTTTTTTTTTCCCTTAAAGGCAAAATTACATTTTTTTTGCTTTTAACCACTTGACGACCGCCTCACGCCGATTTACGTCGGCAAGGTGGCACGGACAGGCAAAATCACGTACATATACGTGATTTGCCTTCCGCGGGTGGGGGGTCCAATCGGACCCCCCCCGGTGCCCGAGGCGGTCGTCTTTTCTCCCACGGCGATCGGAAATGAGGGGGAGGCCATCCGTTCGTGGCCCCCCCCTCGCGATCGCCGCCGGCCAATGAGAACATTCCTTTGCTGCTGTATGCTAAACAGCAGCAAAGGAAATTATGTCATCTGTCCTCGGCTCGGTAATTTCCGTTCCGGCCCGAGGAGAGAAGACAGGTATGTGAGTGCACAACACACACACACACAGTAGAACATGCCAGGCACACAAAACACCCCGATCCCCCCCCCGATCGCCCCCCGATCCCCACCCAATCACCCCCCCCCCCCCTGTCACAAACTGACACCAGCAGTTTTTTTTTTTTTTTTTTTCTGATTACTTCATTGGTGTCAGTTTGTGACAGTTACAGTGTTGGGACAGTTAGTATTACCCCCCTGTAGGTCTAGGATACCCCCCTAACCCCCCCTAATAAAGTTTTAACCCCTTGATCACCCCCTGTCACCAGTGTCACTAAGCGATCATTTTTCTGATCGCTGTATTAGTGTCGCTGGTGACGCTAGTTAGTGAGGTAAATATTTAGGTATCGCCGTCAGCGTTTTATAGTGTCAGGGACCCCCATATACTATCTAATAAATGTTTTAACCCCTTGATTGCCCCCTAGTTAACCCTTTCACCACTGATCACCGTATAACTGTTACGGGTGACGCTGGTTAGTTTGTTTATTTTTTATAGTGTCAGGGCACCCGCCGTTTATTACCGAATAAAGGTTTAGCCCCCTGATCGCCCGGCGGTGATATGCGTCGCCCCAGGCAGCGTCAGATTAGCTCCAGTACCGCTAACACCCACGCACGCAGCATACGCCTCCCTTAGTGGTATAGTATCTGATCGGATCAATATCTGATCCGATCAGATCTATACTAGCGTCCCCAGCAGTTTAGGGTTCCCAAAAACACAGTGTTAGCGGGATCAGCCCAGATACCTGCTAGCACCTGCGTTTTGCCCCTCCGCCCGGCCCAGCCCAAGTGCAGTATCGATCGATCACTGTCACTTACAAAACACTAAACGCATAACTGCAGCGTTCGCAGAGTCAGGCCTGATCCCTGCGATCGCTAACAGTTTTTTTGGTAGCATTTTGGTGAACTGGCAAGCACCAGCCCCAGGCAGCGTCAGGTTAGCGCCAGTAGCGCTAACACCCACGCACGCACCGTACAGCTCCCTTAGTGGTATAGTATCTGATCGGATCAATATCTGATCCGATCAGATCTATACTAGCGTCCCCAGCAGTTTAGGGTTCCCAAAAACGCAGTGTTAGCGGGATCAGCCCAGATACCTGCTAGCACCTGCGTTTTGCCCCTCCGCCCGGCCCAGCCCAGCCCACCCAAGTGCAGTATCGATCGATCACTGACACTTACAAAACACTAAACGCATAACTGCAGCGTTCGCAGAGTCAGGCCTGATCCCTGCGATCGCTAACAGTTTTTTTTGTAGTATTTTGGTGAACTGGCAAGCACCAGCCCCAAGCAGCGTCAGATTAGCGCCAGTACCGCTAACACCCACACACGCACCGTACACCTCCCTTAGTGGTATAGTATCTGAACGGATCAATATCTGATCCGATCTATACTGGCGTCCCCAGCAGTTTAGGGTTCCCAAAAACGCAGTGTTAGCGGGATCAGCCCAGATACCTGCTAGCACCTGCATTTTGCCCCTCCGCCCAGCCCAGCCCACCCAAGTGCAGTATCGATCGATCACTGTCACTTACAAAACACTTAACGCATAACTGCAGCGTTCGCAGAGTCAGGCCTGATCCCTGCGATCGCTAACAGTTTTTTTGGTAGCTTTTTATTGAACTGGCAAGCGCCAGCGGCCTAGTACACCCCGGTCGTAGTCAAACCAGCACTGCAGTAACACTTGGTGACGTGGCGAGTCCCATAAGTGCAGTTCAAGCTGGTGAGGTGGCAAGCACAAGTAGTGTCCCGCTGCCACCAAGAAGACAAACACAGGCCCGTCGTGCCCATAGTGCCCTTCCTGCTGCATTCGCCAATCCTAATTGGGAACCCACCGCTTCTGCAGCGCCCGTACTTCCCCCATTCACATCCCCAACCAAATGCAGTCGGCTGCATGAGAGGCATTTTCTTTATGTCCTCCCGAGTACCCCTACCCAACGAACCCCCAAAAAAGATGTCGTGTCTGCAGCAAGCGCGGATATAGGCGTGACACCCGCTATTATTGTCCCTCCTGTCCTGACAATCCTGGTCTTTGCATTGGTGAATGTTTTGAACGCTACCATACACGAGTATTAGCGTAGGGTACAGCATTGCACAGACTAACACACTTTCACAGGGTCTCCCAAGATGCCATCGCATTTTGAGAGACCCGAACCTGGAACCGGTTACCGTTATAAAAGTTACAGTTACAAAAAAAGTGTAAAAAAAAAAAATATATATAAAATTAAAAAAAATAGTTGTCGTTTTATTGTTCTCTCTCTCTCTATTCTCTCTCTCTTGTTCTGCTCTTTTTTACTGTATTCTATTCTGCAATGTTTTATTGTTATTATGTTTTATCATGTTTGCTTTTCAGGTATGCAATTTTTTATACTTTACCGTTCACTGTGCTTTATTGTTAACCATTTTTTTGTCTTCAGGTACACCATTCACGACTTTGAATGGTTATACCAGAATGATGCCTGCAGGTTTAGGTATCATCTTGGTATCATTCTTTTCAGCCAGCGGTCGGCTTTCATGTAAAAGCAATCCTAGTGGCTAATTAGCCTCTAGACTGTTTTTACAAGCCGTGGGAGGGAATGCCCCCCCCCCCCACCGTCTTCCGTGTTTTTCTCTGGCTCTCCTGTCTCAACAGGGAACCTGAGAATGCAGCCGGTGATTCAGCCAGCTGACCATAGAGCTGATCAGAGACCAGAGTGGCTCCAAACATCTCTATGGCCTAAGAAACCGGAAGCTATGAGCATTTTATGACTTAGATTTCGCCGGATGTAAATAGCGCCATTGGGAAATTGGGGAAGCATTTTATCACACCAATCTTGGTGTCATCAGATGCTTTGAGGGCAGAGGAGAGATCTAGGGTCTAATAGACCCCAATTTTTTCAAAAAAGAGTACCTGTCACTACCTATTGCTATCATAGGGGATATTTGCATTCCCCGAGATAACAATAAAAATCATTAAAAAAAAAAAAAAAATGAAAGGAACAGTTTAAAAATAAGATAAAAAAGCAAAAAAATAATAAAGAAAAAAAAAAAAAAAAAAAAAGCACCCCTGTCGCCCCCTGCTCTCACGCTAAGGCGAACGCAAACGGCGGTCTGTCGTCAAACGTAAACAGCAATTGCACCATGCATATGAGGTATCGCCGCGAAGGTCAGATCGAGGGCAGTAATTTTTTCAGTAGACCTCCTCTGTAAATCTAAAGTGGTAACCTGTAAAGGCTTTTAAAGGCTTTTAAAAATGCATTTATTTTGTTGCCACTGCACGTTTGTGCGCAATTTTAAAGCATGTCATGTTTGGTATCCATGTACTCGGCCTAAGATCATCTTTTTTATTTCATCAAACATTTGGGCAATATAGTGTGTTTTAGTGCATTAAAATTTAAAAAAGTGTGTTTTTTCCCCAAAAAATGCGTTTGAAAAATCGCTGCACAAATACTGTGTGAAAAAAAAAAAATGAAACACCCACCATTTTAATCTGTAGGGCATTTGCTTTAAAAAAATATATAATGTTTGGGGGTTCAAAGTAATTTTTTTGCAAAAAAAAATAACTTTTTCATGTAAACAATGAGTGTCAGAAAGGGGTTTGTCTTCAAGTGGTTAGAAGAGTTGGTGATGTGTGACATAAGCTTCTAAATGTTGTGCATAAAATGCCAGGACAGTTCAAAACCCCCCCAAATGACCCCATTTTGGAAAGTAGACACCCCAAGCTATTTGCTGAGAGGCATGTCGAGTCCATGGAATATTTTATATTGCGACACAAGTTGCGGGAAAGAGACACATTTTTTTTTTTTTTTTGCACAAAGTTGTCACTAAATGATATATTGCTCACACATGCCATGGGAATATGTGAAATTACACCCCAAAATACATTCTGCTGCTTCTCCTGAGTACGGGGATACCACATGTGTGAGACTTTTTGGGAGCTTAGCCACGTACGGGACCCCGAAAACCAAGCACCGCCTTCAGGCTTTCTAAGGGCGTGAATTTTTTATTTCACTCTTCACTGCCTATCACAGTTTCGGAGGCCATGGAAAGCCCAGGTGGCACAAACCCCCCCCCAAATGACCCCATTTTGGAAAGTAGACACCCAAAGCTATTTGCTGAGAGGTATAGTGAGTATTTTGCAGACCTCACTTTTTGTCACAAAGTTTTGAAAATTGAAAAAAGAAAAAAAAAAAAGTTTTTTCTTGTCTTTCTTCATTTTCAAAAACAAATGAGAGCTGCAAAATACTCACCATGCCTCTCAGCAAATAGCTTGGGGTGTCTACTTTCCAAAATGGGGTCATTTGGGGGGGTTTTGTGCCAACTGGGCATTCCATGGCCTCCGAAACTGTGATAGGCAGTGAAGAGTGAAATCAAAAATTTTCACCCTTGGAAATCCTGAAGGCGGTACTTGGTTTTCGGGGCCCCGTACGCGGCTAGGCTCCCAAAAAGTCCCACACATGTGGTATCCCCATACTCAGGAGAAGCAGCTAAATGTATTTTGGGGTGCAATTCCACATATGCCCATGCCCTGTGTGAGCAATATATCATTTAGTGACAACTTTGTGCAAAAAAAAAAAAAAGTGTCACTTTCCCGCAACTTGTGTCAAAATATAAAATATTCCATGGACTCAATATGCCTCTCAGCAAATAGCTTGGGGTGTCTACTTTCCAAAATGGGGTCATTTGGGGGGGTTTTGTGCCACCTGAGCATTCCATGGCCTCTGAAACTGTGATAGGCAGTGAAGAGTGAAATCAAAAATTTACACCCTTAGAAATCCTGAAGGCGGTGCTTGGATTTCGGGGCCCCGTAGGCGGCTAAGCTCCCAAAAAGTCCCACACATGTGGTATCCCCATACTCAGGAGAAGCAGCTGAATGTATTTTGGGGTGCAATTCCACATAGGCCCATGGCCTGTGTGAGCAATATATCATTTAGTGACAACTTTTTGTAAATATATATATATATATATTTTTTTTGTCATTATTCAATCACTTGGGACAAAAAAAATAAATATTCAATGGGTTCAACATGCCTCTCAGCAATTTCCTTGGGGTGTCTACTTTCCAAAATGGGGTCATTTAGCACCTCAAGAAATGACATAGGCAGTCATAAACTAAAAGCTGTGTAAATTACAGAAAATGTACC
The DNA here is from genome assembly GCF_042186555.1 of Aquarana catesbeiana. Lineage (NCBI taxonomy): Eukaryota > Metazoa > Chordata > Amphibia > Anura > Ranidae > Aquarana > Aquarana catesbeiana. Next base: position 571,724,673 of record NC_133326.1, read on the forward strand.
CTAGTTTGTAGACGCTATAACTTTTGCGCAAACCAATAAATATATGCTTATTGACATTTTTTTTACCAAAGACGTGGCCGAATACATTTTGGCCTAAATGTATGACTAAAATTTAGTTTATTGGATTTTTTTTATAACAAAAAGTAGAAAATATCATTTTTTTTCAAAATTTTCGGTCTTTTTCCGTTTATAGCGCAAAAAATAAAAACTGCAGAGGTGATCAAATACCATCAAAAGAAAGCTCTATTTGTGGGAAGAAAAGGACGCAAATTTCGTTTGGGTACAGCATTGCATGACCGCGCAATTAGCAGTTAAAGCGACGCAGTGCCAAATTGGAAAAAGACCTCTGGTCCTTAGGCAGCATAATGGTCCGGGGCTCAAGTGGTTAAAGTTCTTTTAGACCCCAGATCTCTCAATAAAGAGGACCTGTCATGTTTACCTTCCTTGTTGTCAGGGCTGGGCTCAGCCCTTCCTTCTCATAGCTCTGTGCTCAGCTATCGGTTAATTGCCAAAGACTCTTCATTCCTCGGGCTTTCACACTGGAGTGAATGGAGCAGCTGTTTTGGGGCGGTTTGCAGGCACTATTTTCAATGCTATAGCGCCTGCAAAATGCTCCAGTGTGAAAGGGGTCTAACTTACCAGATCTTAATTTCCTGCTCATCAGCTGGAGCTGCTGGTTATATAAACTCCCTGGAACAGATCATCTGTGCCTTTGCCTTAGTCAACATATTCTCTCTATGCTCTCTCTGCTGTGTTTTCCTGTGATAGACTTTTGCTTGGCTGACTTCCCTTCTGGTTCCTGATCCTGTTTGCTGCACCCGACTACACTGATCTCTGGACCTCTGTTTCTCTGGCTTGTTCTGATTACCCGTCCTGGTTATCGAACTCTGGCTACATTTTGACTACGTTTTCTCTGTTTATACCATTTTACCATTTTATTAAATAGTGTGATAGTGTCGCAGGCAATCCACTTGTTGGTAATATTTTTTCCAGATTGGATGAGCAGGATTATTGCATGAATCAGTTTGCCATAGCGTTACAGATGCTCCTGAATAGCACTGCTCATTTGGAATCCCCCACTGTGGCTGCTCCGGTACAACCTGTGTTGCAGGCCGTCCCTGCTGCTGCTCCAGTATCCGTGCAGGCATCCGCCTCGAGTATTACCTCTATATAAGGTATGTCTGGTTCCGTTCTGCTTCCCCAACGATTTGGGGGTGATCCAGTTCAATACAGAGGGTTTCTCAACCAGGTTGAGATATACATTAAGATGCTGCCGCAGGCATTTCCCATGGACAGAAGCAGTAGGCTTCATGATATCTTTGCTTTCTGAGAGAGCCTTGGCCTGGGCAAACTCTCTATGGGAGATGCAAAAACCTGTTGCCCTGTGTTACCCAGAGTTTGTGGCTTCCTTTAAAATGATATTTGACGTTCCCGCACGCTCCACTTCTGCTGCCAAAAGCCTAAGCCTTACACAGCACAGTGGTTGTGCTTTGTAATCTGCCCCCACTGTAAACTATAAAAACCTCCCCCTGAATCTGGCACTTCCTGCATCCCCTTTCTAAACAGACTACGAAATTCAGGGCAGCTCCACCCTGATCACTGTGGTCAAATTGCGTCCCTTCGTAATATGCTGCTGTTCCCTCTGCTCTCCTCCCCCCTCACTGCCTCCTTCCTGCATGTCAGCTCGTGTCTGTGTCTCCCTCTCTGCCCCCTGCCCCCCACCTCCGCTTCTAGTAAAATTTAAAATGTTTTTTGCTCACTGCCAGAAACTCTTTCATATCCTGGCAGAGCACACTGCATTATTCTTGTAGAAAAACGAGTGCTGTAAATACCGTTTTAGCGATGTCTTCAGGCCGGTCACATGACTCTCGGCCGCTTTCCATGGCTACTGCAGGAGAGACTGAGCGGCCATGTGATCTCCCCGGCTGACGTCAGAGAGAGATTGCGGCCCCTCCTGCAGTATCCATTAATCAGAGCTGTGCAGCGGCCGCGAGTCATGTGACCGGCCTGAAGACAGCTCTAAATAGGTACTTACAGCGCTCGTTTTTCTATGAGAAAGGTACAGTGTGCTTTGCCAGGCTCTAATAGAGAGTCTGGCAGAGTTTGAGTTATATGGGTTAACAAACCCTTTAATGCCTTTGAGAGTCTCAAGGCTGCCTTTGCTTCTGCTCCTTTGTTGGTACATCCTGATCCTACAGTACCTTTCATCCTTGAGGTTGATGCATTTGAGGCTGGGTTTGGTGCCCTGCTGTCTCAAAGTCCTACCTCAGAGCACTATGCATCCTTGTGGCTACTTTTCCAAGAAATTATCTCCTGCGGAATTATGAGATTGGGGACAGAGAGTTGTTAGCGATAATTTTCGCCCTTAAAGAATGGAGGCATCTCCTCGAAGGTACCACTGTGCCGGTTCTTATTCTGACTGACCATAAGAATCTCACTTTCTTGTCTGAGGCTAAACGCCTCTCTCCCAGTACCAGGAATGTAAGGGCTGATGCATTGTCGCAACAGTTTTTCTCTACTTCCAAGATGGAGTCAGTTCCTGTTCTTGTGATTCCTCCCGATCGTATTCTGGCTATGGTTCGCACCAGTCTTACTTCTCTATTGGGGGACAAAATTCTTCCAGCTCAGGTCCATGCTCCTCCTGAGAAACCTTGTGACCGCTACTTTGTCCCAGAGAATCTCCGTACTTCCGTGCTCCAGACTTACCATTCTCCCAAGGCTGCTGGCCACCCAGGGAAGAATCAACTCTTTTGGGCCATTTCCCAACAATTATGGTGGCCTAGTCTACATGCTGATTTAGCTACCTTCGTAGCTGCTTGTTCCGTGTGTGCTCAGAGTTATGCCCTGTACACACGGTCGGATTTTCCAATGGAAAATGTGTGATAGGACCTTGTTGTCGGAAATTCCGACCATGTGTGGGCTCCATCACACATTTTCCATCGGAATTTCTGACACATAAAGTTTGAGAGCTTGCTATAAAATTTTCCGACAACAAAATCCGTTGTTGGAAATTCCGATCGTGTGTAAAATCCGACGCACAAAGTGCCACGCATGCTCAGAATAAATTAAGAGACGAAAACTATTGGCTACTACCCCGTTTATAGTCCCGACGTACGTGTTTTACATCACCGCGTTGAGAACGATCGGATTTTCCGACAACTTTGTGTGACCGTGTGTATGCAAGACAAGTTTGAGCCAACATCCGTCAGAAAAAATCCATGGATTTCTCAAGTCATCTTCCAGGACGGCACACCTGAGAGATGAGAGGCTCCTCCCCACAGGAAACACAATCAATCAACAGCTGTTTTAAGTCCACACCCTTCCCCCTGATCCTCAGTTTTTGATTGTGTTTCTCCCTACACGGCGAAACTGTTTGTTTTTTTCCAAATGACCGAAGCCTGGGGCTGGTGGTCTCCCCCTGGGAGCCGGACCAAATGCCTGGGAAGCCTCTGGGTCTGGCGGGATATATTTATCCTTCCCGGGGGGGGTTCCCCTATCCTTTCCTCAGGGGGGGGCAGCAGAAACTGGGAAAGCCCCCCTGAGAGCTGAAGGCCCCTGGGTACAGTGGTGTCCCCAGAACTTCAGGGGCCTTTATCCTGTCTCCCCCCCCCTTACCTGTCCGGACGTCCGTTCAGACGGGGGTGCTGGCCGTCGGTTCTTTCCAGGGGGATCGAATCCCCTGACTCCTGGGTCCCTGGTAGCTCGCGTGGGCTGCTGGGGAGGGCACCGTCTGAACGACCCGCGTTCTTACCCAGAAGGGAAGGCTGAGAGTCAGCAGGAGCAGGCGCCCACATCCTCCTTTCGAGGAGGCACCAGTTTACTATGGTGAATGTCTGCCTGAACCACCTCAGATGGGAATGAGGAACGTACGGCATTGCCCCCCCCATGTGTATATACTGACTGGACAGAGCAGGACACAGCCTAACCTTGCAGCTTCCTAAAGGGACAGCAGTTGTGGGGGGGGCACTTTGGCGGCTATCCTCCTTGCGTGTGGACCATAAGGATGGAAAAGCAAGCCCGGTGGCTGTGGCAAAAGGGGAAGACGACAACGGTGAGTCAAAAATCCCCAATCCCTGCCAGATGGTTTCTGGGCATTTGAGATAATCTCCCCTGGGGTCTGGATTCAAATAGCCCAGAAGCTTTTGCTAAAGACACCAGCCACAGCTCCCTCCTACATCAGAGATGCTGTATGGTGGACAAGTGGTGCAGAGGAGCGAGTGTGCCTAAACCACCTCAGATGGGAAAGAGGTAGGTAAGGCATTTTTTCCCCTTCCACCTGTATTTACTGAGTGGTGCAGTGCAGGACCTGGGGTCTCCATAACAAAATAGCCCAGAAGCTACTGCTAAAAACCACCAGCCACAGCTTCCTCTTATAGCAGAGACACTGTGGTTATCACAACAGTAGGTTGTCAGCCTCTCCCTACATACCCGATTGTGGTACATTAGTAGGGGTGAATACAGCAAAGAGGGTGACCTGGTAGAACAAAGAGTTCCTTACTGGCCAGGTATACCACTGAACAAGTTATTAATGGTGCAATGGTTGAAGGATTCAGGAGTAAGCTCCCTTGCTCAGCAGGTGCACTAGGTTATCTGGCCCTATTAGCCCAGCTGCTAGGAATCTGCTTAAAGTTGCTCCAAGATGCTTAAAAGCTGACCTAACTTTCAACAATGTGGCAGGGACCAAGCTTCTGTGTGGCACAGTAGGGGTTCCCTTGTGACAGATCCTCCTTTTGGGGGTTGCTTGCTATGGGCAACTTTTCATAAGCTCCAACCTCCCACTCCACTCTTACATTGTGGTTATATTTTAATGCAGGGGGTAAGAAAAACCTTTTTGTTGGTTTGGGCTACAGTCCACTCAGTGACAGATCTAAAAGCGATTTACCATAAATCGTTTTTCCTATATCCTTTGATTAAGGATTTTCTGTGCAAACATATGCAAGAGCTAGATGGCTATATGATTGCTTCTTTAAGGGCTGCAGGTGGCTATTTACCTCCAGGCTAAATTGGTAAACACCCTTTTTTGAGGTCTTATATTGGTCTCTAGGGCTGGGCTCATTGAGATTTTAGTTACTGATCAGCCCCACCCGTGTATGAGCTGGCTAGCGTTTGCTCAATCTACGGAGGTAAGGTAGGACAACAGCTACTATAGTAAGGTGTCCAACCATTTTAGGATTGGTTCCTTCACTGGTGGTGAAGGATTAGTATCTACAGCCCAGGCTATGCCTATGAAATAATTTGCCCCTGTTTGGTTATTTCATAAAGGGATACACCATGACTCCTTCTTGGCTGCTCACCAGTAGACCTCAGTAGTGAAGGTTTGTCCTTGCTGGGGTGTTTGGCACAACTAAAGAACACATTGAGATTTGTGACCTCTCTGCTAAAGCTTGTTGGGTGTCCTTTATATCCTAAAGGTACTGCTTTGTTTGGCTACAGATCAGAAAATACAACAGGGAAGGTGATCTGTACTTTCTGGTTTTGTGCCGCACGCCAGAAATGCACATCATTGAGTCTGGTGATGACATTTCTGCTCATAATTGTTATATTGCTGCACATCAGACCTACACAAGATTGGGGTCTGTCTGTGGGGTTTTTGTGTCCTGTATTACTGCCTTATTGGTTGCTTATCAGAAAGGCAGCAGAAAAGATTGATGGCAGGGGTAGTACATATACTGCCTTTGGTAATCGGTACAGCACCACAAGGTGGCGTCGTGCTGATTCAGACAGTGCTATGAACTGCAATAGCTGCCGCTTTTAGGCATGCGATTTGACATGTGAGTCGCATGCCAAATTGCTTCAATATGGATGTGCTATCTCTATTCAGAATTGTTAGATTGTTGCACATTAGAGATATACACGATTGAAGTTTGTCTGTGGGTCCTGTATTACTGCCTTATTGGTTGTTTATCAGAAAGGTAGCAGTGAAGATGGATGGTCCTGATTTTGTTGGAAAATACAAATTGAACCTGTGCCATGGGTAGTACACATACTGCCATTGGTAATCGGTGCAGCACCACAAAGTGACGTGCTGATTCAGACAGCGCTATTAACAGCAATGGCTGCCGATTTTAGGCATGCGACTTTGACATGTTGAGTTGCATGCCAAATCAATTCAATATGGATGTGCTATCTCTATTCAGAAATGTTATATTATTGCCGATCAGAGATATACAAGATTGAGGTCTGTCTGTGGGTCCTGTATCACTGCCTTATTGGTTGCTTATCAGAAACGCAGCAGTGATGACGGATGGTCCTGATTTTGTTGGAAAATACAAAATTGAACCTGTGCCAGGGGTAGTACACATACTGCCATTGGTAATCAGTGCAGCACCACAAAGTGGCCCGGGCTGATTCAGACAGTGCTATTAACGGCAATGGCTGCCAATTTTAGGCATGCGATTTGACATGTTGAGTCACATGCCAAATCACTTGAATATGGATGTGCTATCTCTATTCAAGATTGTTGTTGCACATCAGACACATACAAAATTTAAGGTTTACTGCCTTATTGGCTGCATATCAGAAAGGACACAACAGTGAAGGTTGTTTGTCTTTTTCTGATTTGTTTTTGCTGCTCAGCAGGGAGACACATTGAGGGTAATGACATCTCTGCTCAGTATTGGTATATGCTACACATCAGACATACACAAAGATTGAACATTGTTTGTGTCCTGTATGTCCTATATTTACTGACTTATCGTCCGTATATCAGAAAGGCACAGCAGTAAGTGGTGTTTCTCATTGATCTTCCTTGCTGTTTCTTAGGTATACACAGTAGGGGGTTGTTGGCTGCACTCCTCCAGGGAGCCACAGCATGGGGACCCCTTGTTTGTTCGACCCGAAAACTGCTTTTCCTGCGACCTGTGTAATCTTGAGGTCTGTGGTTCCGTAAGCAGGGACTGCTGGATACGCTGCGACCTGGAGTCGCGCACAGTCACGAATGATACCCTTTGGAAGCCATGGTATGACTTCTCATGCGTCTTGCAGTCCCAAGTGGCAGGTTGGGTCGCACGGGTGTGGGAACCCTAAGCTTATCTGTCCCTTCTGGTTCAGGTTTTGCAATGCTGCAGGAATACTCATTGTGGAGTTATTGCCTTATTTTGCAGTAGACCAGAAAGATCGCAGCTGTAAAGGCTGTCTGTTGTTTGTTTGTTTTTATGTTGCTGCACAGCAGAAGTACTCAACATTGAAGCTTGTTGGTGCTTTCTGTTTCATATTGCCTTGCCTTATGGCACTTCAGAAAACACAATGCTGTAGGTTGCTTGTGTTCTTTCTCTGTTGGTTCTATGTAACTGCACTACAGAACTGCATAACAGGAAGGATTGTCTTATAACTGTACTTGGTGGTTCGCCATAAATACGCAACATAGAAGTTTGGGTCTTTCTGTCTTCTCTTTATAGCCTTGTTTTGCTGTACATCAGTAAAACGCCACTGTAAAAGGGGGTTCCCGTCCTTTCTGTATTTACCAGTTATGACCTAGCTAGCTGCACTTCAGAAATGCGCAGCATTTAAGGTGTGTTTGTGTCTTAATGCTTACATATTGGCCGCACATCAGAAAACCAGACTGTGAGGTTCAGATTTGGGTCTCTTCCCATATTTGATATTTTGGTTTAGCTAGTCACACTCAGATACACAACATTGATGTCTATGCTTGTGTCCTTTCTGTCTAAATCTATTGTGCTATGTCCACAATCTCTATGATTTTTTTTATTTGTGATATTAATAATACATGTATCACCTTTTTGTATTTCAGCCTTCTCTTCCGTGAAAGGGCCAGGAGTTCTGGTGCAGATGTCACATGTCAGAAAGCCTCGACCCCTTACATTCAGGGATGCCAGAGCCATTTCCTAGGGTTGAAGCCCAGTAGAGTTATGGGTCACTGGAGGAAGGCGATAATGAATCGCCCTGTTTAATAAGAACTTAGGAAGTTCGGTTCAGAGGAGTTTTATGGCCTGAAGATGAAGTATAAACATGTATACCCGACCAAATAGGTTACAGCTTGGTGCATGGCCTTCATTTTGCCCTTCTAGCAAAACTAGATGTAGCAATATGAGTGTTCTTCTCCTGCTATAGATGTTAATCTCCTGAGTAGGCTCTCAGGCGTAAGTAAAACTATAGATTGGGCATGCCTTAAACCCAGGGATTAAGTTTTTGTTAATCTATTTCCCTTAAGTAGGTTTCCCTTCAGTCTTTGCTGACGTAAAGCTAAAAATGAACAAAAAGGGGTTGTCTGTCAGGGGCCCCCCTTTTTTGGCAGTTTTATTTCCCTTGACAGGGTTGTGTTAAGACAGGCCCCCTTATGGATCAATGTAGTGTCCTTGTCTTACAACACAGGTCTCCGATTAATCTTTTTAGTGGTTCTAAACAGCACCTATAGGCAGAATAGGCCATTGTTGGTAGATGTAGGACAGGCAACATTGATAACCTACAAGTTTAACATGTTTTCTGATTCCATCTTTAAGAGCCCACTCCACCTAGATCCTGCATCCGAAACAGAGAAGGCAGGGACACCGGTGGAGTAGACCGGCAGATCAGCCGCATGATCCAGCTAAGATACCTTCATCAAGCATATGGAGTAAAGGTAAAGCTTACTGCAGAACCGAGGTTCGCCAAGAGTCTTGCAGTGGTCCCACCCTAAGGTAGGCCTGAGGTACTTGATTATCCTCTCAGGTGTGCCGTCCTGGAAGATGACTTGAGAAAAGTACTAGTTACTTACCGGTAACTGTCTTTCTGGGAAATCTTCCAGGACGGCAGGCCTACTTCCCACCCGTTGGAGGAGGGAAAATTTTAGAACACTAGAAGGTGAGTGCCTATGAGGAATGATTTCCCTTGTGAACCAGGTTCAGGAGTTACTTCTCTACAAACTGAGGATCAGGGGGAAGGGTGTGGACTTAAAACAGCTGTTGATTGATTGTGTTTCCTGTGGGGAGGAGCCTCTCATCTCTCAGGTGTGCCGTCCTGGAAGATTTCCCAGAAAGACAGTTACCGGTAAGTAACTAGTACTTTTTGTTGTTGGAATGTCCGATCAATGTCCGACCATGTGTACAGGGCATAAGACACCACGGCACCTTCCAGTGGGCCTCCTACAACCCATACCCAATGGAGAAAGGCCTTGGACCCACCTGTCTATGGATTTCATTGTGGAGTTACCCAACTCTCAGTGTAACACAGTTAGCCTTATGATGGTTGACCGGTTCTCAAAAATGTCTCATTGTATTCCACTTAAGAAGTTGCCCACATCTAAAGAACTGGCTTCCATTTTTGCTCGGGAGATCTTTCGCTTACATGGGATACCCAAGGTGATCGCCTCAGACAGGCGTAGCCAGTTTGTGCCCGGGTTCTGGCGAGCCTTTTGTGCACAGTTGGGAATTCAGCTTTTCTTCTCCTCTGCGTATCACCTACAATCCAATGGGGCTGCAGAATGAGCCAACTAGTCCTTGGAACAGTTTTTGCGTTGCTACATTTCTGACCACCATAACAACTGGTCAGACCTCTTACCTTGGGTGGAGTTTGCTCACAATAGTGCTGTCAATACCGCTTTCCGATTGATGGCGAATTATGGTTTCCAACCATCCATGTTGCCTGACTCATTTGTTCCTCAGAGCATTCCTGCATTGCAGGAGCATTTCCATGGTCTTCATTCCACTTGGGTACAGGTCCAAGAGTCCTTGTGACGTGCCAATGATAGGTACAGACTCCATTCTAACCACAGACGCCTACCTGCGGCTTCCTACCAAGTTGGGGACAGGGTCTGACTGTCATCTCACAACCTCCGACTCCGTATTCCCTCACTAAAACAGGCACTATGGTTTATTGAGCCTTTCCATATCCTGTAAGTGTATGGGAACCCGGGTCCTGCCCCAAGGGACATGTATCAATGCAAAAAAAAGTTTTAAAAATGGATGTTTTTTTCAGGAGCAGTGATTTTAATAATGCTTAATGTGAAACAAAAAAAATTAAATATTCCTTTAAATATCATGCCTGGGGGGTGTCCTTAGCATGCCTGTAAAGTAGTGCATCTTTCCCTGTTTTAGAACAATACCAGAGCAAAATTACATTTCTAAAGGAAAAAATCCCATTTAAAACTGCTGTAATGAATTATGGGATCCCGGCAATATAGATAAAAATAATTGAAAAAAACGGCATGGGTTCCCCCCCCAGTCTATTACCAGGCCCTTTGGGTCTGGTATGAATATTAAGGGGAACCCCGCTCTGAAATTAACCACTTGCTGACCAGCCAACGTCATTATGCTGAGCAGGCAGGCATGATCCCACGAACCATCTTAGCTGTACGTCGGCTCCTTTAAGCGGGATAGCAGGCGCGCCCGCTGCACTGCGGGGGTGCCGATGCTCATGACCGACGATCGTGATGAACGTTAGCCATGCGTGATTGCGGGCACGAGAGGCAGAACAGGGATGCGTGTGTGTAAACACACACGCATCCCTGTTCTGTGAGGAGGAGATGCAGATCGTGAGTTCCTAATAGCTAGGAACCACGATCTGTCATCTCCTATAGTCAGTCCCCTCCCCCTAAAGTTAGAACACACACTAGGGAAAACAGTTAACTCCTTAATCAACCCCTAGTGTTAACCCCTTCCCTTCCAGTGACATTTATACAGTAATCAGTGCATTTTTATAGCACTGATCGCTGTATAATTGTCAATCGTCCCAAAAATGTGTCAGAAGTGTGTGCACCATAATGTCGCAGTCTCGGTAAAAATCGCAGATCGCTGCCATTACTAGTAAATAAAAAATAATAATAAAAATGCCATAAATCTATCACCTATTTTGTAGATGCTATAACTTTTGCGCAAACCAATCAATATACACTTATTGCGATTTTTATTACCAAAAATATGTAGAAGAATACATATCGGCCTAAACTGAGAAAAAAATTGCTTTTTTTAAAAAAAAAAAAGGGGGATATTTATTATAGCAAAAAGTACAAAATATTGTGTTTTTTCAAAATTGTTGCTCTTTTTTTGTTTATAGCACAATAAATAAAAACAGCAGAGATGATCAAATACCACCAAAAGAAAGCTCTATTTGTGGGAAAAAAAGGATGTCAATTATGTTTGGGTACAGCGTTGCACGACTGCACATTTGTCAAGTCCGCAGGCCGCAGGAAAGGGGGGGACAAGAGAGCGCCCCCCCTCCTGAACCATACCAGGCCACATGCCCTCAACATGGGGAGGATGCTTTGAGGTCCCTCCCAAAAACCTTGTCCCCATGTTGATGGGGGCAAGGGCCTCGTCTCCACAATCCTTGCCTGGTGGTTGTGGGGGTTCGACTCGAACATCGGGCTCATCCCTACTCCATAGGATCAACCCAGTGGCTTACGCTTTAGACCAGTGGTTCTCAACTCCAGTCCTCAGGACCCACCAACAGGCCAGGTTTGCAAGATAGCTGAAATACATCACAGGTGATATCATTTGCTGCTCAGTGATTGCAGTATTCTAGTCTGCAACTCCCCAAGGTAATACTTAAAATCTGGCCTGTTGGTGGGTCCCGAGGACTGGAGTTGAGAACCACTGCTTTAGACCTTCCTTCTAATATGCGTATATTTCAAATCTATTGCATGTCACATTGGAAGGGGTATGGTCCGGAGGAACGCTCTTGGGTCTCATCCTCAGACGTACATGCTCCTGTCCTCCTTTGTGCCTTCCATAGACGTTTTCCTCTCAAACCTGGTGGTCCTCCGAGGGGGAGGGGTCGTTGAATTGGGGGCGCTGTCAGGGCTGGGCTCAGCCCTTTCTTCTCAGAGCTCTGTGCTCAGCCGTCAGTTAGTTGCCAAAAGACTTCATTCTACATTCTGACCTGGTCTTCATTTCCTGCTCGTCAGCTGGAGCTGCTGTTTATATAAACTCCCTGGATCAGATTGTCTGTGCCTTTGCCTTGGTCAACATATCCAGACTCTCTCTGCTGTGTTTTCCTGTGATATACTTTTACTTGGCTGACTTCCCTTCTGGTTCCTGATCCTGTTTGCTGCACCCGACTACGCTGATGTCTGGACCCCTGTTGCTCTGGCTTGTTCTGACAACCCGTCCTGGTTACCGAACTCTGGCTATGTTTTGACTATGTTTGTTCTGTTTATACCATTTTACCATTTCATTAAATAGTGTGATTTTTACTGCACTTCTGTCTCAGTCTGATTCATGATTTCTGACACTTGTAATAGGAATAAAAGTGATCCAAAAAAATAGCAAAAAAAAAACCTGTGCAAAAATAAAAAGTAAAATAAATAAATAAGAACAAAAAAAATTTAAAGCACCCCATCTCTCTGAGCTTGCGCGCAGAAGGAAAGGCATACATAAGTTGCGCCCGCATATGTAAACAGTTTTCAAATCACACATATGAGGTATTGCTGTGATCATTAAAGCGAGAGTGACCTTCTCTGTAACTCTAAACAGGTAACCTGTAAAAAATTTTAAAGCATCGCCTATGGAGATTATTAAGTACCGTAGTTTGTCGCCATTCCACGAGCATGCGCAATTTTAAAGCATGACATGTTACGTATCTATTTACTAAGCATAACATCATCTTTCACATTATACAAAAAAATTGGGTTAACTTTACTGTTTGCAAATTGCGTTTGAAAGACTGCTGCGCAAATACAGTGTGACATAAACTATTGCAACAACCGCCATTTTATTCTCTAGGGTCTCTGCTGCAAAAAATATATAATGTTTGGGAGTTCTAAGTAATTTTCTAGCAAAAAATACAGATTTTTTTTTGTAAACCACAAATGGCAGAAAAAGGCCTGGTCAGCAAGTGGTTAAAAATTGGATACATTCTCAGTGATGACACCAGTCTCTAGTAAATGGATAAGCTTCTTTCTCAGCATTGTCACCATTTTGCAGCATCTGCCTTCTAAAGGCCCCTACACACGGTACACGCGTGGCACTTTGTGCGTCGGAATTGTGTACACATGATCGGAATTTACGACAACGGATTTTGTTGTTGGAAAATTTGAGAACCAGCTCTCAAATTTTGTGGGACGGAAATTCCGATGGAAAATGTCCGATGGAGCCTGCACACGCTCAGAATTTCCAACAACAAGCTCCTATCAAATGTTTTCCGATCCTATCGTGTGTACGGGGCATTAGTATGGTGCTTTTGACAGCCAAGTCAGGTTTTTCATACAACAAAAGCTGGATGTGCAGACTATAAAATTTTTGTCATACGAGAACTCAACGCCCAATTTTTGTTTAATTAGTATGGTAGGCTTTAGGCTTTAGTGATGTCTCTCTCATGTATAGATAAGCTACATTTTCAGTGATGTTACTGGTCTCTAGTCAATGGATAGACTGCATTTTCAGTCATGTCATTGGTCTCTATTGAACAGGTAAGCCTAGTACACACGATAAGAATTAAAAAATGCATTTGTCTGTTAATCTATTCATTAGTACACAGCTTTCGAGAGCCAATCATGACAGTTCACGCGAAAATATCCGAAGGGACAAGCACAAAAAATGTTCTCATAAGATAACAGAACACATGATTTTTGTGTAATTAGTATAGTATTTGTATGGAAAAAAATTGAATGATCTAGACTACGCATGCTTGGAAACTAAAGAATGCATTAAAATATAATACATTACATCACTTGTGGAGTTGTATTCTGTCTTGCAAGAATTTTCGGAACTTTAGTAACCTATTCGCTTTCGACAAGAGACTGGCATGCAAAAAAAAAACTGACGATCATTCGTCTGATATTCTCATCGTATGTACTAGGCATTATGCTCAGTAATGTCATTAATCTGTAATAAAAGGTAGGCTGCATTCTCAGTGATGTCATTGTTCTCTAGTGAATAGATAGGATAAATTATCGGTGATGTCACTGGCCGCTAGTAGAAGGATAGGATTATTTCACTGCATTGTCACTATTTTGTAGTAGAAGGTGAATCTGTCTTCTCAGTGATGTGGCTGGTGTTCAGTGAATTGATCCGTCAAAAAGAAGCAAATACAAGATCCATTTCTTTATCTAAATGCATTTGGTTACTGATCTTGGTGTTTCCACTGTGGCCACATTAAGACCGACACACAGAACTGAGTACTACACAGTGACATCACAATCCTCTACTTTGTGTTGCATTTGTTTTGTTCCAAAAAAAAAATAAATGGTGGAATGCTGAGTATAAAAGAAAAGTACCAGTGATGCATGCAGGGTTACACGCACTTCACTAACATCTGCGAAAACGCCCCAGCGAGGCTTCAGGTGATCCCACAGGCCGGCAGTCATGTTCAGCATGAGCTAAATTTTCTCTATACGAATATACATGACAACTGTCAACAGATGTATTTTCAATAGACACAGTGGAAGCCAACTCCAAGCTGATTAGCTCTGCTGTGCCGAAAGGAACCCATAAAGCATTTCCTCAGAGTCTCTGGTTTCTGTGTAATTTAATTTTATTTGGAAAATGTCTTGTACGTGTGCTTATAATTAAAAAAAGTGTGTATGTGTGTGTGTGTGTATATATATCTATATATATAGATATATATAGATAGATATATATCTATATATATTCACACACACACACACACACACACACACACACACACACATACATACACACAGTATCTCACAAAAGTGAGTACACCCCTCACATCTATGTAAATATTTTATTATATCTTTTCATGTGACAACACTGAAGAAATGACACTTTGCTTCAATATAAAGTAGTGAGTGTACAGCTTGTATAACAGTGTAAATTTGCTGTCCCCTCAAAATAACTCAACACACAGCCATTAATGTTTAAACCACTGGTAACAAAAGTGAGTACACCCCTAAGTGAAAATTTCCAAATTGGGCCCAAAGTGTCAATATTTTGTGTGGCCACCATTATTTTCCAGCACTGCCTTAACCCTCTTGGGCATGGAGTTTACCAGAGCTTCACAGGTTGCCACTGGAGTCCTCTTCCACTTCTCCATGGGGACATCACAGAGCTGGTGGAGGTTAGAGACCTTTCCTGGGGGGGGGTCAGCACTGGGCACCAAGAGAATAATCTATAGGTAGAGCGTGCAGCGGCAAATTGTGGGTGTAGCAAAAATGCTCTAACAATTAAAACTTGAGTCTGCTCACTGAGTACACAATAAAATTTGCAACAGTCCTTGTACCCCCAAAAATATCCTTTAATTACTGTGCCACAGAAGTATAACAGATAATAATAAAAGTTTTACCCCAGCTTAACTGCTATATTTTATATCCAGGAGGTGGAGTCTGGTGCTCTGGCTGGGTCGTTCAACTCCCAAGGTAATAGATATCAATAAGATTAAAGGAGTTGTAAAGTCAGAAGGTTTTTTATCTTAATGTATTCTATGCATTAAGATAAAAAGCCTTCTGTGTGCAGCAGCCGCCCCAGCACCCCCTAATACTTACCTGAGCCCCATCTCTATCCAGTGATGTACATGAGTGTCTTGGCCATCCAAGACTCTCCCTCCTGATTGGCTGAGACACAGCAGAGGTGCCATTGGCTCCTGCTGCTGTCAAAGTCAGTCAGCCGATCAGTAGAGAGAGGGGGCGGGGCCGGGCTGCAGCTTCGTGTCTGAATGGACACTGGGAGCTGTAACTTGGCTCGGTGCACCCCATAGCAAGCTGCTTGCTGTGGGTGAACTCGACAGGAGGGAGGGGCCAGGATCGCCGACGAGGGACCCAGGAAGAGGAGGATTTGGGCTTCTCTGTGCAAAACCAACTGTACAGGGCAGGTAAGTATAACATGTTTGTTTTTTTTAAATAGAAAACGGAGTTTAGTATCACTTTAAAATAGAACTAAAGATTTTTTTTTTTATTATGGAGAGAGTATGAGAGCTATAACTGATATCAGTTTTCTTTTTTTCGATCTGTGTCCTATAGAGAATCCTGGGGTGTCATCAAAACTAGTGTCCCCATTGGAAGATTTCTACTCTATTACTATTCTGATGTCAACCCAAAAAGGATTTTCTTTTCCTTTCACTTTTGGTAAACAGGACAAATTGAGAGGGCGAATCTCCCTAGCGGGGGTAATAATGATCGACAGGTATTCTAACCCCTTTCTGCTCTATTCAAAACTTAAAGTGATTGTAAGGGAATTATTTTTATTTTTAATTACACACATATCATACTTATCTCCACTGTGCGGCTCGTTTTGCACAGAGTGGCCCCGAACCTGCTCTTCTGGGCTCTTGCAGTTCCTCCCCGCATCAGATAAGCCCCTGGGAGAAGCGCTCTCCCAGGGGATTACCTTGTGGGCGTGCTCCCAAGTTCAGCATTCAGCATCCATAGAGGCCGAATGCAGGACTCGGCCCTGCCCCCCCGACGCCCGCATCATTGGATTTGGTTGACAGCAGCGGGAGCCAATGGCTGTGATGCTATCAATCTATCCAATCAACAGCTGGGAGCCCATGGAGAGAGACAGCGCGTCCCCGCTGACTAAATGAAGGGGTTCAGGTAAGTAAAACGGGGGGGCTAGGGGGCTGGTGACTGCCAGGTGTTTTTTCACCTTAATGCATAGGATGCATTAAGGTGAAAAAACATGAACCTTTACAACCACTTTAAAAAAGAAAGTTTTGCCTTTAGTTTCTTTAAGATACAGACTTTAGAATGCTACATAATTCAAATAATTGTAAATGAATTTATGTATATATTGTGCTTTTATAAAAATAAAAAATTCTCAAAAGTCTCTTTCCCTGCTCAGTGACGCTTATGGTTTATTATCCATGCATCAGGGATAAACGCACACAGGCAAACACACACTCAGGGGCCACACACACACTCACAGGTGCACGCACTGAGGGGCCACTTTAGAAGGTAGCCAATTAACCTAACAGTATGCTTTTGGATTGTGAGTGGAAACCAGAGCACTTTGCTGAAAAAAGACAGCATGAAATACAGTTTTACATTTTAATTTCAACTATATATTGATTTTAGAGCAGATCAATACTATCTTTATCCCTTATATATAAATCTGCAGGCCATTAACTATATGGGACTTTACTGACTTTACTTTATGATAAAGTAAAAAAGAAAATTATGATAAAATCAAGATTTTTATTCCTTTATTGTTAAAACCAAGTACTTATAAATGCGACAAATGTGACACATTCAGTCTCAATATTTTATACACAGCTTGTAACTTTTGATACATCCTTACAAATTTCAATGCGCTTCACAGACCATCATTCATCTGATTCACAGAAGATTATCGGGAATAGCGAAAATTAGTATCCAAAATTGTAAAAAATCAACAACTTGTCATTAAATGTAATTGAATAAAACAAAACAAAACAAATGGCATTCATAATACATTGCTTTGTGATACCTATACAGTATATGGCTAAATTATTGTAAACACCTGTTATGAAGAATATTAATGTTAACACAAATAAATGTGTGCCCTTATAATGTCACCTTTATTGTTTTTATAAGTACTTTAGTTTTAACAATAGACAAATAAAAAGTCTAATTTTAATCAAAAGTGTTTTACATTATTCTGTTATCGGTAAAAACCTTTATGGTTAATGGAATGTAGACTTACATTTCAACAATTTTATATGATATAGCGTCAACATATTTTATATGTAATTGTGGGCCAGGGGAGCAAAAAAAATATTATTTATTACCTATCTTGTTCTAATGCATTTATAGAAGATCTTGAAGCTTCCAAAGTGATCAGTTTAAAATATTATTTTTTTCTTGTTACAAGGTGGAAACTGTAGACACAATGCAATGCCATGGGCATTCTTTAGTGAACTGTTATCCATTGAGGAATGACCCTCTGTTATCAAGATTGAAGATATAGTCAAAGTGATACTAAACACACATTGTCCCTTCCATTTCTGTATGTGGATGATGGCACTGTAATTCTTTTAATTAAAAAACAACAACATCTAAGTACCTTTTACCTAATGGTTATACAGCTGTCACATGACCCAGCTCTTTCCCAGCCTGTCTGCAGGGAAACATAAACAAGAGGAGCTTCTAGTCCTCTGCTGCTGGTCACATGTTCAAAATAAAAGAAACAGCCTTTGAAGGAGTAAAAAGAAATAATATCAATAAACTATTTTAAATTGTCATAAAAATAAATTTTTTAAATCAAATATTACTTTTTTGGCAATAACATGGTGTGGACCGATTTCTGCTGGTCACAGGTTGTGTCACGCCCTGCCAGCCGGTGTCCTAGAATAAGAGGGAAGTGAAGCCTCCATCAATCTACATGTAATATCCCACTCTCATTGTGTTTAGCTGGTTAGTGGGCACGGAGGAGAAGGGAAGAAGTGAGCTGTCATTTACCATTCTGTATACATCCACATGTATGACTCTATAGTCACATGAGCTGCTCTGATGTGATAAAAAGGAAATGCTCAACATAGAAACCCACTGAAAACTGAGCATGTGCAGAGCTGCCAACACTACTCTGAAAAATCCCTAGCTGCATTGGGGACATGGACAGAAGGGGGAGACAGAGAACAGCAGGATCACCAGGTTTTTTGCAGAATACATAAAAACAAATCTCATAGTGAGTGAGTATGAACAGCATGTAATATAGCATTTATTGATCATTTTTTAATGTGGGTTTAGTGACTGCTGTCTTTATTCAGAATATCAATCTAGCCAAAAAGCAAGCAAAAGTTGCATTAAAGGAGAAGTCCAGCCAAAGCTTGTTTTCCGCTCTCTGTTGACATCACCAATGTCAGCTCAGGCACCGTGTTATCCCAACCACAGAGTCAGGATCCGCCAGGTGCCTGGATTGACAGCCTGCTCAGCCTCTCGACGAGCCTCTGAGAACCTGAGACGGCCGCTCTGCCCCCTCCACAGCCCAGCGCTCTAATGAGCGAGGAGGGGGCAGAGCAGAGAGCTGTGACTGACAGTCTACAGCTCTCTGCTCACGGAGCTCTAAAAACGGAGCGATCAGCGATGTTCGATTGCACAGTTCTCAGTAGGGATGGGCCGAACACCCCCCTGTTCGGTTCACAGCAGAACATGCGAACAGGCAAAAAATGTGTTCAAACACGTGAACACCGTTAAAGCCTATGGGTCACGAGCGTGAAAAATCAAAAGTGCTAATTTTAAGGGTCAATATGCAAGTTATTTTTCATATAAAGTGTTTGGGGACCTGGATCCTGCCCCAGGGGACATGTATCAATGCTAAAAAAAAGTTTTAAAAACGGCCATTTTTTCGGGAGTAGTGATTTTAATAATGCTTAAAGTTAAACAATTAATGTGAATTATTCCTTTAAATTTTGTACCTGGGGGGTGTCTATAGTATGCTTGTAAAGTGGCGCATGTTTCCCGTGTTTACAAAAGTCCGAGAGCAAATTAACATTTCTAAAGGAAAAAAAGTAATTTAAAAGTACTAGCGGTAGCGCCGGCAGCTATAATGAATTGTCAGGTCTCTGCAATACTCATAAAAGTCATTGAAAAAAATGACCTGGGGTTCCCCCACAGTGCATTACCAGGCCCTTTGGGTCTGGTATGAATATTAAGGGGAACCCCGAACCAAAATAAAAAAAAAATGCGTGGGGATCCCCCCCAATCCCATACCAGGCCCTTCAGGTCTGGTATGGATATTAAGGGGAACCCCGCGCCAACATTTTTTTTTTTTAAATGGCGTGGGGGCCCCCCTCAAAATCCATACCAAACCCTTCAGGTCTGGTATGGATTTTAAGGGGAACCCCACACCAAAATTTAAAAAAAATGGCATGGGGGTCACCCTAAATATCCATACCAGACCCTTATCCGAGCACGCAACCTGGCAGGCTGCAGGAAAATAGGGGGGACAAGAGAGCGCCCCCCCCTCCTGAACCGTACCAGGCCACATGCCCTCAACATGGAGAGGATGTCCCCATGTTGATGGGGACAAGGGCCTCATCCCCACAACCCTTGCCTGCTGGTTGTGGGGGTCTGCGGGCAGGGGCTTATTGGAATCTGGAAGCCCCCTTTAACAAGGGGACCCCCAGATCCCGGCCCCCCACTGTGTGAAATGGTAATGGTGTACAAATGTACCCCTACCATTTCACAAAAAATGTGTCAAACATGTTAAAAAAGACAAGAGACGGTTTTTGACAATTCCTTTATTAATGTCTCCTTCTTTCCCCACTTCCTCTTCCATCTCCTTCTTGTCTTCATTCGGTTTTCTTCCTCCATCTTGTTCTTCCCCCGCTTCTTCCTCTTCTTCCTCCGATCCTCTGCTTCTTCCTTCGGCCTTCTCGTCTGCATCTTCCTCCAGCTTCTTCTTCCCCGATTCGTTCTTCTGACGATCCGCATCCATGGGAGGTTCCCGCTGTGTGACGCTTCTGTTCTTCTGACAGTTCATATATAACTGAGGGTGGGGCCACCCGGTGACCCCGCCCCCTCTGACGCACGGGGACTTCACGGGGACTTCCCTATGGCTTTCCCCGTTATGTCAGAGGGGGGCGGGGTCACTCGGTTTTGGTTCAGGGTTCCCCTTAATATTCATACCAGACCCAAAGGGCCTGGTAATGTGTTTTTTTCAATGACTTTTATGAGTATTGCAGAGACCCAACAATTCATTATAGCTGCCGTCGCTACCGCTAGTACTTTTAAATGACTTTCTTTTCCTTTAGAAATGTCATTTTGCTCTGGGACTGTTGTAAACATGGGAAACATGCGCCACTTTACAGGTATACTATAGACACCCCCCAGGTACGAAATTTAAAGGAATATTTCACTTTTATTGTTTCACTTAAAGCATTATTACAATCATTGCTCCCGAAAAAACGGCCGTTTTTAAAACTTTTTTTTGCATTGATACATGTCCTCTGGGGCAGGACCCAGGTCCCCAAACACTTTTTATGACAATAGCTTGCATATTAACCTTTAAAATTAGCACTTTTGATTTCTCCCATAGACTTTTAAAGGGTGTTCTGCGGCTTTCAAATTTGCCGCAAACACCCCAAATTGTTCGCTATTCGGCGAACGGGCGAACAGCCAATGTTCAAGTCGAACTCATGTTCGACCCGAACAGACAGCCCATCCCTAGTTCTCAGTGCAGAGGAGCCGGGGAACAGATGCAGCATCAGACGATGCTGCATCCACCAAGGTAAGTATGAATATGGACAAAAACAAAAAATTTCTTTACTTCTCTTTTAATTCATCACCTTAAAGCCAAGCTCCAGGCAAACAGCTAAATGCACAGATGGCATACATACTGTAGTCAAGAGCTTTTTTACCTGCCAAAGGAATTGACTGTCTGTCCTATCAGTCCTAAGATTTACACAATGAAGAAATACCATGGTATCCTCTTCCAACTTGGATAGCGGAAGAGCAGCAAAAGATTGATTAAAAAGTATCGTCAGTCAAAAAAAAATTATCAGTTAGCTGCTACAAATACTGTAGCTGCTGACTTTTAATAAGCACACACACAAATACCAGTCCAGGGATCCAGAGCTGTCCTCACCTGGGCCAGTTCTTCGCTGGTCTTTGGGTCCTCCATGCCACCATCTTGGAAGGGGACTATGACTTCCTCCAAATTCACAGGCAGTTCTCCACTGCGCATGCATGTGTCACGCTGCTCTTTGTTAATGGTTCCCCAGCCTCCTGGGATCTGTGACATATCCCATTAGGTTGCAGGCAGGGAAAGTGGACGGGAGGGGGGGTTCTGAACTTCCACCCAGATCACCCCTAGAAGGAGTTTTCATTTCAATTTCCCCACAACATATACCTCAAGCAATCTCTTACACATTGTTTTAAAGCCTTTGAGGTCTTTTAAGTCTTGAAATTAGTTTTTGTTGTTGTTTCCCAGTAAAAATTAGTTGTGATTTTTTTTTTTCTTTTTTGTATCAAGGTTGCTTTTTGCTTCCACCATAAATGATACAATCTTATATAACAAACATGTATATTATGGAAGGAAATCCTCATACTAAGGAGTAGCATTAATAATATGTTTAAAAAAAGAAGAACATTCTCATGAAAAGGTAATATCAATTTAATACGCACAGTTCCTAAATTTTGGATTTTTTTCAATTTTTTTTTCTTTTTTTTTTTTTTTATGGTAGTGGTCAAAATATTGTTTGCTCCATGCTCGGAGTTAGAAAAGAACAGGAAGGAAAAGGCAGCTCTCCATAGAGATTCATTTTAGCTTGCTTGCAGGACGTGGCCAGCTCACAAAACTGGATTCATTTTCAGTATCCTTAAAGGACCCAGCTCATGGCCCCCACCCTCCCACCTCGCTCTCTTTCTTGGCAGCAGTCTCAGAGCTGCAAGTTCAGCCAAAATAGACAATAAAACAGTTAGAAGGCAAGAGGCCAAAATGCAAAGGCATCGCTGTACAGTATCCATACACCCCCCTCCTCCAACTCAAGTGCAGAGGAAGATGTTAGAAAGAAAAAAAAAGGGGGGGGGGGATCTCTTTATTTGTCCCAGTTTGAACTTTGTTTTTTAGACGGCTTTTTAGAGGTTGCTGAACTGTTTAGGCAGATATTTTGGGCTCTGTCTATGCAATGGAAAAAAATCTTTGAAGCATTAAAAGTAATCATGTGTGCATTAACAGCTATTGAGAGGGAGAAAGAGGTAGGAGCTGAGCATACGTACAGAGAGAGTAAGAGAGACAGAAAGAAGGGAGGACTCAAATTAAAGTGAACCTGTCACCCGAACCAGGGATATAGATCTTTTTTTTTTTTTTTTTTTTTTTATAATTATATGGATTTGGAGACACACTTGGGAACCAGAGGAGAAGAATGAAGTGATGCGCGCAACATGCCGCTGTGCGGGGTTGCTTGCACAGCCTACCTGACAAGACAAGCCCCCACACACACACACACAAACACACACACACACAAAATATCAAATGATATTTTTTCTAAAATGACATGGCTGCAATGCTATGCTTTGCAGCCATGGCAGATATGATACCCTCATTGAACAAGACCCATTCAAGTGAATAGTGCTGCTCTACAAGTGCCTCGCAACCGCGTTCAAATCATGTTGTTGTGGTGCGTTAGTGTGGCGTTAAAGCAGGTGGTGAGGATGGTAATATGCATCCTCGCCGCCTGCTTAATGTGAACACACCCTTAATTTGTTTTTCTTAGAATTTTTGTGTATTTATTTTGTTTATTTTTTTTTTAACTGCTCTGTTGGAGGGCTTTGGTGAAATATCAGGGGTTTAAGCATAGCCCTGGTGTC
The DNA here is from genome assembly GCF_042186555.1 of Aquarana catesbeiana. Classification (NCBI taxonomy): domain Eukaryota; kingdom Metazoa; phylum Chordata; class Amphibia; order Anura; family Ranidae; genus Aquarana; species Aquarana catesbeiana. The sequence continues at coordinate 571,747,789 of NC_133326.1, forward strand.
TCATTTTTCAGACAGAGGACAGATATCCCCCAGTCCCTTTCTTTGCAGCCTCAGCTGCACTGGACAGTGAATAACTGGAAAGCGCTCTGTGCTGAGCAGCTTTCTGTTTATTCATAAACTGTGGCATAGTAAACACAGTTTACTATGCTTCAGTTATAAATAGACACAGGAGCAATCAGTACAGATTATTCACTGTGTTCATTCAGAAAAGGAAGGAGCCGGTAAATTACATATTTACCGCCCCCTTTACCTGCTCTCCATTCTAAAACGATCCCCGTATGCCTGCATCAGCAGCAGGAGGCAGAGGAGGGAAGCCGTCCGTGCTGTGGGGGAGAGGGGCGCCCAGGGGGGCCCCAAGCAGCAGGTGGAAAGGGCAGATACTGGAAGGAGGAAGCTGGAAGTACTGCAGGGGGTTACACAATAGTCACAAAGCAGAACAGCTTGCCTTTCTGCTCAGCAGATGCCTGGGCCCCCCTTTTGAACTGGTGGGGCCCGGGCTCGGTACAGGAGGGCGAGCTACACTACCTTATCAGCGGCCCTGACGCTGTGAATTGTGGATGTGGCAAAACTGCAAAGTGGAAGGGGCTTAAAACTTGAGTCTGCATACAGAGTGCCAGGGCTGGAGGTATACAATGTACAGAGTGCAGGTGTCAGGAGTATGTCATGTATTGACTGCAGGGATCAGGAGTGGGTAATGTACAGGAAAATGGACAGAAAATGTAATGTATAAAGTGCAGGTGCCAGGACGATGTAATATTGAAAATGCAGGGGGATCAGGTGTATGCAATGTACATAGTGCAGGGGTCAGATTTACGTAATGTACAGGATGCAGGGGTCAGTGTTAACTTACAACAAAAACACTGTGTACACTTTACACACACGATCACTTACCACTTAACCCTCTGGTGACACAGTTGGTTATCCCTTCAGCCTTATCTGCTAGCAGGAAAGCATGGGGGTGGTGATGCTAAGGAGAAGTGGCATGACAAGCTATGTCCTGTTTAAGGCCACCTTGTATAGAAAAAAATGTGGTTGCCCAGAAGGAACATGTTGGGCAGCCATTAGTAACAGGCAGTGGTGAATAATGGGTTGCAGCAGCGCCAGGATCCGGGGCACCAGGCTCTAGAATATTTATCATACCAAGGACAGAAACACACGCTCTTTTAGAAAAATGAAACCGTTCCAATATATATGCTTTTCTGTAGACAGCCTACCTTAAAGAAGGAGTATATAATGTACCTAGAGTGCAATGGTCATTAGTATGTAATACAAAGCCCAGCATACAGACAGCAGTGGTCAGGAGTATGACATGCACAACATTGCAGGGATCATAAGTGCATAATTCAGAGAGTATAGGGATCAGGAGTGGGTATCATTAAGAGTACAGGGGTCAGGAGTACATCACACAGAGTGCAGGAGTCAGAATTATGTAACATACAGGCCAGTGTACCGACTACAATCAAAAATTGCCCCCTTCTCCTTGTACTAAACCCCCTCCCCCCACTCCAAACCTATATCCCTCCAGTACAGATCCTCCACACAGCCCATATCCCCACCCAGTATCTATTTCCCACCACAACCCTAAACCCTATAGCGGGCGGGGCCAAGCACTCCCACTAATGTTAATTGGGGTGGAGGGGAGGAGAGAGGAGAGAGAGCCGAGGAGTCATGTGAGCGCCAGGAGACGCTCTGATACAAGGCATAATCTGCATTTTTTTTTTATAGATCAGACACTGGGACACATATTGTTATATAACTGAGGGGATGGCATGAATAAATTATTGTTTTTAAAGCAGCATGAGGGGAAGGGACGAACACTGTCACAAGCAGACAGGGAGGGAGGGAAGAGGGAGAGGACAGAGAAGGACAGAGCAGGGCTGTGAATGACGAAGGCATGTAAACCACGATGTCAGGGCTCAGCAGCCATAATAAACTGTGGTCAGTTTACAGGTTTTTTAGGTGATACAGGGATCCAAATTACACAGCACAAGCACTGTTACAAGGGTAACAAACACTTTAAGAAAATATGTGAAATAGTTAGATACAAATCAGGCTGCCTCTCATCTAGCAAAGTCTAGGCAAAAGTTTTTCTGTGCATTTGCGACCCCTGCACCTGTAATCCTGGGCAGCCAGCTGCAACAGATTGCATATAAAAAAATACATGAATAAATTACAGAGCTGCATTCATTTCTGTCTTATATACCTGCCCAGAGCTTTAACTTCCTGTAAATACATTTTGGGCAAAAACACAAGTCTGATCCTTACTTTCAATTATTGTTGGAACTTGGAAATAGAAGCTTTCTTTTAGGCTAGGTTCATACTACTGAGATGTGTTGTACGCAGAATTTGATTTGTTTTTTTGTCCTATGTGAGGTACGAATTTGCCTTGCCTTTTGAGGTGGACAGGTGTGAATTTACAACAAATTTACAGCAAATTTCAGGAGGCAGACAGTGAACAATTCGCAGAGATGTGAACTGTGTGCTGCGCGTTTACTGCAAGTTCAATTGAAGCCTATGAAGATAAAATTTGCACTGCACCATAGGAATTTGCATTGCACCCGCAGTCAACGCGCACAGGACCCTTTTTGTTTCTCCCACCAAATTCGCAACGCATTCATGTGAACCAAAGCCATGGAATACTATGCTTTTTACATGGCCTGCGAATCTGTGTGTTCCTAAACACATGAAACCCACTGTAAATTCGCATCAGTGTGAACCCAGGCTTCAGAAACAAACTTTAATTTTTTTTAACCCTCCTTGTAAAAATGTATATTTATTTGCATATCTCGGGTGCTTTTGTTGTTCTTTTTTGCTTTCTAGAATCTCTTTTCTGAACAGTCTGGAGCAGCTTTTTTCAACCAGCGTGCCCAGGCACCCTGGGGTGCCTTCAGGTTTCTTCAGGGGTGTCTTGGCAAAATGCCTAAAAATTGGCCAAAAATCGTACATACAGTAAGCCAGCGGGTTGCCTTTTAATTACACAAAGCCACAGGTTTTCATTGTGCACCTTACGTCATCAGTTGATAAGAAAGACTAAGGACACCCACACAGCATCCTTGTTCGCCCTTTCCTGTCCCTTTCCCTCAGCACTGGGGTCCCATTAGCTGACTGAGGGAGAGAAACTGAGAGAGAAGAGAAACATTGGAATTACTAGTCATTATCAGTGTGCAAAGATGTATTTGCTTTGGAAGAAAAAATCACTTCTAAGGTTGGGGGTCCTACATGTGTGGATGTTGCTGCATTATGTATAACTATTAGTTTAGTGTTTTACATTGTAGAATGGGGTGCCGCAAGATTGTGCATAACTTTAAAGGGTGCCTTGAATGAAAAAAGGTTGAGAAAGACTGGTCTGGAGGACACTGCTGTACAGGAACCACCATCTAATGTGTTACCCGCATCACTACAGGTATGCGTGTAAGGAAAGGCTGGGGATAGAGGGTAGGTGGGTGGCTGGTTGTCACGTCCTCTATGTTTCCCTCCTTGTTGGGCGCCAAGCAAAGGTCACATGAGAGACCTTCCCCTGGGTGATGATCTCTTCTGGGCTATGCTGGGCACTTTGGACAGGGTCACTGCCTTACACATTAGGTACCATTACTGGAACAGAAGACTGATCTCTAATAAGGTCTCGATGAAATATATACCACCACAATCATTTATTCATTTAGGGGTGACACACAGAGCCCTTGCCCTATCCACCTGTTCATCGTATTACTGCTACCTCACTCCCAGTAACGGTATGGTGCCCCACTGTGCACCTAGCGCTTACTCCGTGTGTGCACTTCACTTTCACTTTTTCTTACTCTTTCTATTCCATACATGTGTACAGGTTGGGGACCACTGCAGTGCCAATCTGCTCTTGTTGTTATGGGAGACGGACCTGCCAATGGAGAGAGTGCCGACAACAACTCCTCCCGCTAGAAGCTGTTCCACCTGTCACATGTACAAGCTTACTACAGGCTGCTTTAGAAACCTTTGTTACCCTTGGTAACCACTTGTATCTTCACACTGCATAAACTCCTGTACCGTTATCTTCATACCCTAATGTGCTTAGTGACCTGAGCTGTAGACTATGTGTGCCGTTTAAATGCATTACACCACTTTAGTAACTTCAGACCAGGCAAAGGCAAAGTTTTAAAAGATTTACTGATGAATAAGTTAACACGACAGTTCAACATAAAGTGCAGTCTGTTCCTAACATCCCTAGTCCCCAACTTCGGGCTTGTGGCTGCCCCAGCATACCTGCACAGGAAAGAGTCCATTCTTGGCAGAGTCCATGATGGTAGTATCCAGGATTGGTATCTTCAGGGCAGACTGCAAGTCCCAGCAGCTCCTTCAGGGAGTAGCAGGGTCTTGTTGGTAGATGTGCCTTCATTTTCATTTTGGACACTGCATTTTCAGCAGGCCAACAGGACGGAGTCCAGTAATGGTACCAACAGCAACCGCAGACTGCCAACAGCTTCTCATGCGCGTGTGAGGCCCTGAGCCCCCTGGGGACCCCTGTCCCTTTTTTAATGCACATAACCACTGGGTCAGACCCAGGAAAGCACAACAAGAAAAGAACCCGGGAAACACAATTAACACTAACCTTCCCAGCTGGGGCAGCTTTAAACTCCACCTGCCTACATGCATGCGGCTGCTCTGAACACAGACACACAGGCAGCTTGAAGCCCTACTTTGTAGACATCTTCAGCTCCTTCCACATGCACAGCTGCTCCATTTTATGCATCCTCCCCGCAAACACTGTATATTATTCCAGAAGCAAGGTAAAACACCATCATGATGAGGATGAGAGGATATAAAATTGCTCATCCAAAGATTTAACAATGTCTTTATGGACTTGGCTAATTTTTAAAAAATTTTTTATAGAAAAAGCCTTCTACCTCCAGACAAGTGCATGTGCATAAAACTAGTTATATTTTTTCTTGTCTGGGAGAAAATTCAAAGATTAGAAATGTATTTGTTCTAATTAGATTTGACAAACAATTTCCATCCTTGTCCTTTGATTTTTTTTTTTGCTCACTCTGGTCAAAATAGATTTTTGAGTTGATACCTTTAATGCCGACGGAAAGATTTAGAACATGTTCTATATCTGAGTCCGTCGGAAATGCCAACAGAAAAAGTTTGATGGGGCATACACATGGTCGGAATGTCTTACCAAATGCTCCCATTGGACTTTTTCTGTCAGTTAGTCCGGCCGTGTGTACCCGGCATAAGATAATCAAACAAATGTTCTGAAAATAACAGTTTTCTAAAAAACCTCTACAGGTGAAGGCCAGCTTTACTGTCAGTGGTAGCCCGTCCATTTAGTGATGCTAAAGTCTTGTTTTTTTTTTTCTTTAAAAATAGCAAACATGTTATACTTACCTGCTCTGTGTAATGGTTTTGCACAGAGCAGCCCAGATCCTCCTCTGCTCGGGTCCTCCGCCGGCGCTCTTGGCCTCCAGCCGACTACCCCCACAGCAAGCAGCTTGCTATGAGGGCACCCGAGCCGAGTCGCTGCTCTGTGCGTCCATTCAGACACGGAGCCGCGACTTGGCCTCGCCCCCTCTCTCTCCTCATTGGCTCACTGACTTTGATGGACGGCAGCAGGAGCCAATGTCATTTACCGCTGACGGGGATTCCATCTTCACCCGGTCTTCCTTCTGGGTTGGCAGGCTCCGGTCCTTTGATTGGATGAGCAGTGATGACGTCACTCCCGCGATGACATCACGCTGTTCACGCACAGGGCTCTCAAGGAACGGCACGGTATGCCGATCCTTCAGAGCGCATGCACCGATGACGCCACCGGCAGCTTCACAAGTAAATATCTCCTAAACGGTGCATGTTTAGGAGATGTTTACTGTACCTATAGGTAAGCCTTACTATAGGTAAAAATCATCAATGGGAGTTTCCCCCCACTATTAAACATTTGAACTTTTTGAACTAAAACCCCCATCCAGCTCTCCTTATTGTGGAGTGGGATGAAGACGGCTATATGGAGTCTAGTAGTTGTAAACAGCTGTTCATAGACATCAAACCCCCCAGGCTCGGTCCACCTTTTCATGTGTCAGCCTGCATTCTCCTGCGCTCTGGGCTCTAAACAGACCTTGCTCTGTGTATTATGCCTGTGTGATAATACGGCCCCCGTACTGCAGGGTCGGTGGGAGCCAGTAACAGCTGATCCTGGAGTGAAAACTGTGGCCTCTTTGTAAGTGAATAAATAGATTCTGTATCATCTTTCAGCTCAGGCGGTGAAGGGAGGACTAATTGTCTCAAAAGAAAGTCTCGCCAGTTGAGAGATGTAAATTAATGTGTCTAACGGAGGGAGAGGGGAAAAAAAAAAAAGATAATTCCTGTAAAACCCAACATTGTTTGGAAAACATTACATCATCATCCAGAAAATTGACTCGGGCTGTGAAAGCGCGGCGGCTCGCAGGTGCCGTATAACAGTAAAATTTCACCTGTAACCTTTTCTTTCTCCATCAATTCTTCCCACCACAATTATTACCTTTTTTTATCACCCGCCCCTCCCTTTAGATTGCAAGCTCTTATGAGCAGGACCCTCCTAACCCTCTTATCTAGAATTGTATTGTAACTGTACTGTCTCCATTTTTATTATAAAGCGCTACACAACCTGTTGTGCTATATACAGTAAATTCTGTATAATAAAAAAAAGAAGAGGTGTAGCTCCACTACTGTCGTAGATAGTTACTATCGTAAAGCTGGATAAAGAGAGATAGATTTCTCCCTGAGAAAAGTCCGTCCTCGAGCTCATTACCCAAAAACCAGCACTAAGGCCGCATTTACACCAAAACAATTCTGCCCACGATTTCAGAACGCTCTGCTAAAATGACAAATCGCACAATACGCATTTCAGATGCCATTCATTTTCAAGGCATCTAACAACGTGGTGTGGTTCTACCCAGGGTGGATTTGATTTAAATCAAGTCGATTTAAATAATGATTTAAATCACTAGTAAAAAGGCTTGATTTAATCAACTCCATTTAAATCATAATTTTTAAAGAGCAACTATCATCTCTGTCCCACAGTGGCTCCCCCTCTGACCCGCTGTTGTCTCACCAACAGTCCCATTCACTTTAATGGGACAGCTGGTGATTCGGCCATACCATTATGACTTCTTCAGCTTTGAAGAAGCACTGAGATCAGTGCGAAACGCATGCATCACCTCCTGGGTTCGGACACTGTCTTTGTTGGCTGTCATTTGTTTTTTTTGGAATAAAATCGTTGGAACATTCTTGTGGTGTGCAGCCAATCTTTTCTTCCTATTGATCATCAGTGGGGAGCCGTGGCTTGCACCCAGCGCATCCGGAATGTAGTGATTGCTCACCTTGAGCGGCGTCTTCCTTGTTTGAATCTACTGACACAAGCAGACAGGCTGGGAGGGGAGGTGGGAGAGGACGGAGGAGAGGACAGAATAGGACAGAGCAAGGCTGCGGATGACGGAGGCACATAAACTGACCACGGTGTCAGGGCTCAACAGCCATGATATACCATGGTAAGTTTACAGAGGGGAGGGTATAGTCAAACAGGATCAGCCTGGTTTTTAGGTGTTACAGGGGGCCAAATGACTGTGCTGTATAACATGCTTTAAAGGGGTTGTAAATCCTCATGATTTTTCACCTTAATGCATTCTATGCATTAAGGTGAAAAACCTTCTGTAGTGCTGCAGCCCCCCAGTGCCCCCATTTTACTTACCTGAACTCTGTTTTCTTCTCCCCGTGGACGAGCACACCAGCTCTAGCTGGTGTCTCGTGTCCTGATTGGATAGATTGATAGCAGCATAGCCATTGGCTCCTGCTGCTGTCAATCAAATCCAATGACGCGGGCACCGGGGGGCGACAGGGCCGAGTCCTGCTTTCTGTGTCAATAGACACAGACGCAGGACACGGGAGTGCGCCCACACGGGTGTTCACGAAGGAGGGAGCTTCTCCGACGGGGTACTCGAGAAGAGGAGGAGCCAGGAGCGGGGCTACTCGGTGCATAACCAACTGCACAGCCGAAGTAAGTATGACATGTTTGTTTGTTTTTTAAACTGAACCTTTACAACCTCTTTAAGGGAACAGGGTCTGTTTTTTGGGGGGGGGGTTAACAAACGCTTTAAATATCAAACAATGCTATAAGCTTTCCCAGCTATCTTCTGTATACAAAAAAAAAAAACACAAAAGAGGAGCAGCGGCAAAGTTTATCACAACATTGCGCAGAGAGATAAAAAGAAACATTGTATAATTTGGTTCTTTTAGATCAAAGGGATGAACTTCGGTCATGAGGTCAGTTTAACCACTTAACCACATGTCGACCAGCACACGAAGATATACGTCTGCACAATGGCATGGCTGGGCAAATGGGCATACAGGTACGTCCCCTTTAAGAAGCGGCATTGTGGGCGCCCGCGCGTGCTCCGCGTGCCCGTGACTGCGGGTCCCGCAGACTCGCTGTCCGCCGGGTGTCTGCGATCGTGTCATGGAGCGGAAGAATGGGGAGATGCTTTTGTAAACAAGGCATTTCCCCATTCTGCCTTGTGACATGACAGAGATCACTGCTCTCTGTCATTGGGAGCAGTGATTGCTGTCATGTGAGTAGTAGCCCATCCCCCCACAGTTAGAATCACTCCCTAGGACAGTGATGGCGAACCTTGGCACCCCAGATGTTTTGGAACTACATTTCCCATCATGCTCATGCACTCTGCAGTGTAGTTGAGCATCATGGGAAATGTAGTTCCAAAACATCTGGGGTGCCAAGTTCACCATCACTGCCCTAGGACACACTTAACCCCTTGATTGCCCCCTAGTGTTTAACCCCTTCCCCACCAGTGTCATTTACACAGTAATCAGTGCATTTTTATAGCACTGATCGCTGTATAAATGACAATGATCCCAAAATAGTGTCAAAAGTGTTCGATGTGTCCGCCATAATGTCGCAGTCTTGATAAAAATCACAGATCGCCGCCATTACTAATAAAAAAAAATAATATAAATGCCAAAAAACTATCCCCTATTTTGTAGACGATATAACTTTTGCGCAAACCAATCAATATACGCTTATTGAGATTTTTTTTTTTTACCAAAAATATGTAGAAGAATACTTATTGGCCTAAACTGAGGGAAAAAAATTTTTTTATATATTTTTGGGGGATTTATTATAGCAAAAAAGTAAAAAATATTGCTTTTTTTCAAAATTGTTGCTCATTTTTTGTTTATAGCGCAAAAAATAAAAACCGCAGAGGTGATCAAATACCACCAAAAGAAAGCTCTATTTGTGGGGAAAAAAGGACGCCAATTTTGTTTGGGTGCAATGTCGCACAACTACGCAATTGTCACTTAAAGCGACGCAGTGCCGAAACGCAAAAAAGTGCTCTGGTCAGGAAGGGGGTAAATTCTTCCGAGGCTGAAGTTTTTAAAGCGGAACTTCAGTCATTTTTTCAACTTTCCGTCTATTAAATCTTCTGCCCTTGTTGTTTTAACTTTGGATAGTAAGACATTTTTTTCTGCAAGTAAATACCTTATACAGCCCACTTCCTGTTTCTTGTCTGGTAAAAAGCCTAGGCTTATGACATCATGCATAGCTCTGTCTCTCACTCTCGTGAGAGTTTGCCAGGAATGGAGGGGGGATGAGTCATAAGAGGGCCAATAAGACCTGCGGAGCTGGAGGTGTGCCTCTGTGTGTCTGTGTAAATCCAGGAAGTGAACAGGCAGCAGCTTCAGCTGCCTACAGTTAAAATGGATGCAGCCAGACTCAGTGGAGGGAGATTTCTGCAGCATATATGGCAAGTACAGAATCACCAGAATCACAGTATATATAAAATAATATGCAAAGTGGTTGGAGGGAAGCTTCAGAATGGCAATTATGTTTTTATTACAAATTATGTGAGCAGACTGCAGTTCCTCTTTAAAGACTAAGCCTTTTTTTGACACTTGCTGCTTACAAGTTAAAATTAGTAATTTTTGCTAGAAAATTACTTAGAATTACTTTTTTTTACTTTTTTTTTTTAATCTTTTTACCAGAGACCCTAGAGAATAAAATGTCAGTCGTTTTATTTTATGTCACACTGTATTTGTACAGTGGTCTTTCAAAAGTGGTCTTTCAAATTTTTTTTTCAGAAGAAATACATTTCAATGAATTAAAAAAAAAACTAAACAGTAAAGTTAGCCCAATTTTTTTGTATAATGTGAAAGATGGTGTTACGTCGAGAATTGTGATCTTTATTCTAAGCAAAAAAATTGTTATTCTCATTTTATCCAGAATCGTGCAGCTCTACTTCATGCTGGTTCTTTTGTTTTGGAGGCGGAAAGAGGCAGACATCCTTGAATCAGGGCCAAAACTGGGCCCCCTTGGGCCATGGGCCCGACAGAGGTTGCTACGTCTGCTACACCACTTCCAGCCTTTCAGCAGACCTTGAATAAATCCATAGCTGCAAGTTGATCAAATAAATGTACACTAAAGCAAGTCTGTGAGCTTCACAGGTACATCAAAGTCTCCCTACTCAGGCTGCCGAAAGGGCCTCTTCTCTTCACAGACTCCCGGGCTTGCTGTGATCAAAAAAACAGTATCTGTTTAATCACCCTACTTGTAAGCTCAGTGTGCTAAGTGTGTGGGCTCTAAGTACAGCACACAGAAAAGACCTTGTCTGTGCCACTTTGCAACGATTACTGCAAAGATAACCTCGATTTAGGCTACAACACAAGAAATGTGACTTTTGAAAAGCAAATCAACAGAATAAGAACTCTCTCCCTGCCCACATGTAATTGCGCTGAGTAACTAAATGGCCAGCCACCAAATATCAGTGCTGTCACATGGGGAGAACAGCAGTGAGTCGCATGCTCCCCATACCCGGAAGTATCAGGCATGTCAAATTGCTTTTTTTTGTGAACGGGAGTGAAGAAAAGCAGCTGCATGGACCAGGAATCCTGAACCCTTTATGGGTAAAGTTTCAACTTAAGCCACAACTATTGCACCTATTTTTTTTAACGGTCCTCCTGGAAGTTAGTTTTGTCTGCCTTTTTTTTAGGCTGGGTTCACGCTTATGCAAATTTGATGTGGGTTTCCCCGCATACAATTCGCATAACAGGAGACTGTGGCCGGCTTTCAATGGAGCTGGTTCACACATCTCTGGGGCGGCTGCGGGGCAGATTGCACAAAGGTCCAGTGCTTCTTTGGCTCGGTTTCAGGTCCGAATTCAGGCAAAAAACCGGCCTGGTTCGTCCCTGAAATGGAGAACAGGGACGCACCGGACCCCTGCTGTGAGCCGCATCCAAATTCAGTGTGAACCCAGCCTAAAACTGCTCTGTTAGCAAAACTCATCTTCAGTCCAGAGTTTTCCCCCGCAGTGCCTTCTCTTACCATAGGATGTCCTCAGGGTTGATTGATGCCCGGTACCAGTATACCCAAAAGACTAGACAAGACCAGACTAGACCAGCCCAAAATACAAAAGACCATGGGGTCATGGTTCCACCCCCTTGAGCAGTGCATACTAGGCACAACCTAATCACCTAGTGCGCATTAACAATATCTCTCTGTGTAGCAGTGGGGAGGTGGGAAAGATCTCCCTCTTACCAGCTCTGCCATAAGAGAGGTGCTTACGCACTTCTTTTTCACTGTGCCAGCAGGGAGATCAATGTGCCAGGGTCATATATATATATATATATATATATATATATATATATATATACACACACACACACACACACACATTAATGTGTGTTTGAGCTTTGGGGTGCATATCCTAATGCAATAGGTTGCTCACTCCTATGCCTAGAAGTGTTTGTTTCCTAACAGGCTTCAGGGGACCATTTCTCAGCGAAATAGCAGTGTTTAGTGGCATGGGTGACTGGGGAGTTGCTTCTTTACAGGCATGTGCTTTCCTCAAACAGTTTAACAGATCATGCTTAAAAGAGAAGTATGTTTTTTTTTTTAAGAATCATACCTACCCTGCGGGCTCTAAGACTGGGGACCAAGCGATTAAACAGCGCTGATTGCTCAGTTCTCAGAACTCCATGAGCAGAGAGCTGGTGACTTACTAGAGCGCTGGGCTGTGGAGGGGGGCGGGAGTGGCTGGCTCAGCCTCTCAGCGGCTCGCTAAGAGGCTGAGCCAGGTGCCGATCCAGGGTTGTGGGCTGATCTCGACCATATTGTCACGATCTTGCCCCACCTGGATTTGCTCTCCGACATCAGCCAACAGCGGGTTTCAGCCTGCTGTCTGCTGAAAACAGTGATCCACAGGAGAAGTACAGCCAAAGAAGCTTTATCTGTACTTCTCCTTTAAAAAGTTTTTTTTTTTTCCCTTGACTACTCCAGCTATGTATTTGCTCTGCTGCCTTCCTGTAAGACTGGGACGAGTATCGTGGGTTGGGCAGAGGGAGGACAGTGATTTTGTTACGTATATTAGTTATCATCACATAAGCCAGAATAAGAGCAATAATTCTAGGACCATTATTCACAGTTATCTCCAAACTGCTAACATGTATGCTTTTAAATCATCAGCTATGGACAATGTTTGGTACCAAAGTTTGTCACTGTCTCACGAGTGTGTGCATTTTTATTGCATGTTTGGCATCCACCTACTCAATGCAGCCTCACCTTTTATATTTGACCAAAAAAATCTGGTAGTTTGTTGTGTTTGTGTGCATTAAGATTAACAGTAATGTATTTTTTCCTGAAAATATGTTTTTGAAAAACATATGCATTAATTTTGCATAAAATAAATTAAGTTACCACCATTTTATTCTCCATGGTTTCTGTTTTCAGAAAAGATATAATAATTGGGGGTTTTACCTACTCTTCTGGCCTAAAATGTGTATTTTAACATGTATGCAAAAACAGCTCTGGTAGACTAGTGGTTATGGGACAACTACAGATCACAAGTCGCTGGATCTTTGAGTGGTTGATGCTGTCCAGGAAACATAGTAAAAGTGTAAATAAATCCACTAAATTTATGTACAATTGGCATTTGGTATAATTACTAATAACCTGATTCACCAGGCTTCTCACACTGGTTCTGGGGAGCTGTGTACACTGTTGTCATCTTATTCTGTGCAACCTCCTTCTCGTGCTACAATGTGTTTGAGGGAGAGGCTGCTGTGGGCTCCGAGAAGAGACCGGGGGCGGGAAGCACATGGGTCTGCATTCCCACAGTCACAGCTTCAGGTGAAAAATGATAGAGGTTAGCAGGACCCCCAGGGGTGCCAAAGGAATGGCAGTAATAAAATTAGGACCACCAAGCAACATATCATCACTCAGCAAAGTCACACTGCTCTGAAAGATGCCCACAATTTGTCATCTGCACCAGAAGCTGCAAGCCCACTGACATCCATCACTCTGCCAGCTCTATAAAATTCAACCATATTGACCTTTGTGGACCAGTGCCATGGATGACAGGCAAGAGGTGCATAGGATGATGAGGTGTCAGAAGACTCACTATAGTTAAAAAAACATAAAACCATCTCTTCTTTCTATTACTTGGTGGCCCTTACCACCAAGTTACCAGAGTGCATCTCAATTGTGGACTGTGGCTTTACTTTTTACTAAAATGATTACATAACCCAAGGAGGTGGAACTGGAACAATTCTGGTGAGCCTAGGGTAAAAAAATGTCTAAATTACGCCACTGCTGCTAGCAGGCCATAGCCTCAGATCAAGCCCAGGCTGATGTCACTTAGGGAGTGGCCCCTCTGCATCCCAGCCTGTGTCAATTCAGCATTCACAGCAAAGCAACAGGTTTAAAGAAAAGACAAAACAGTCACACACTGATGACGTATCCAACATTAAAGTCTTTATTCCAGCAAAGACCTTGGCCTTACTCCCTGTCCAGAGACCATCCACTGACACGTTTCACCACTCAAAGCTTAATTGTAGAGACAGGTTTACCTTAATACCCTTATACCCAGCAGCATAAATGTAGGGCTCATACACATGGGCAAATGTTGTAAAATATTTAGGTGCCCAGGAGCCAAGGTATTGTATACAAATGAATTACAGGATATGGCTGTATGTGAATACACGCAGCTGGATGGATCTACACATATAGCAAAAGGAAGTACTCCATGCTACACTCCATGTGACAGCGCTGGGCCAATTAGTTAAGTAATAGTGGCTGTGATTCTGCCTAATGGCTTGTTTACCGTTGTGGCTGTCATTGTCGCCTCTCTGAAAAGTGATCTGTGGTGGATATGTTGCCTCCTGGATTCCTGTTTTAAAGCCCGTGCCTTGCAGTTTTGTCAGGACACCATTTATCTAGATGAGTCGCCTTTGGTGGCAGTACTGCCAGCGGACAGTGATCTGTGTTATTTTGTCACACTGCAGCCATACTAGCTTGCAGCTGGGCAGTTGCAGTGACGGTGGCTCAACCACCAATTTTTACCACCCTGGCTGTCCATTTAAACAGGCATTATAGTGAACCTGTTGATTTAGCCCACATAGTCAAAGCGCAGATTGACTTTAAATGAACATTCTTTAAATCCCAATGATAATTTATAAACCTCTGCACCTATGTAAACCACAACCATTCTGGAGAAAAATAACGAACTTCTAACACATTAAAATGTGACATTAATTCAGAAAACAAAAGACTGTAAAACCGCATTTCAAATAAACAATTAAAAAGCTTTAAATCATTTTAACACATAAAACACCAAGAAATAAGAAATACGTCTTAGTTTCCATGTGCATAAATAAATAATCAATTGCATCAAATACATTTTCAGTTACGCTTGGAATATATTTGCATATTGCCAAAAAAAAAGACTAGAAGTAAAGCTGATAACACACAAAAAAATTAAAACTCACCAGCTTTTAAATGGCCTTTAAACCACAGCAGACAATCAAGTATTCAAAGCAGCCTGGTTAACGCAGGCAGTGACATGGTCAGTACAATCCAGACATATTTTCTGGTTAGCAGCCTAAACAAAGTTTCTGCACTTTGCAGACAACATCAGGCAGTTAGATTGGAGCTGGTCCAGCACTTCCCACTGACTCACCTGTGATGTGTCACCTGATGCTGCCAGGGATGCAGGACTTCATGATCAGGTCCCCATGATGTGACATTCTCCCCCTCCTTCACCTTATACAGACTCAGCAACCTCCCCTCCACAGCAGTGTCTTTCCCTCGCTCCTCCCTGCACCTGCTACCAGCAATGGTGCAGACACGTGTTTTGTGTCACTCTAAATTCTCAGCACCCTCCTCCTCCCCTTTGCTCAGACACCCCTTCCCCAGGGCTCCTGTGCCTAACCCCCTCCTCGTCTGCTGCTGCAAGGTAATGCCATGAAATCACCAGTCACTGAGATGACTGTGCAGAATTCAAGGGGTTGTACACTTCTCTTGGTCGGACATCTGGAGTAAAGCTAGCCCAGGGCATCTGTGGATTGGATATGTTCAGATCTAATTTTTGTGCCTGAATGGCCAGCGGTCTACAGATGTCGGTGGTTGGTTGTCTTTCAGTCCAGCAAAAACATGAAAATTTGGTTTGCTCAAGTGTGCATGCTTATGTTATGGTTGGGGGTGACATACAGACACCTATGGTCAGTGGTGAAGCTAGTGAGGTGAAAGCACTGATGCAAATTTTGGATTAGTACCCGGCTCTTGCTGGGCACTTCTACCAGTCACCTTGTTGCCCTTCTGTAAACTTACAATAAAGTAGTGTGCATCAGTGAGCTGAATCTCAGATTGTAATCCAACTGGTGCACTCTGCTTTATGGTATCTTTGGATCAGGTCAGATTTAGGGGCATAGAAACCAGCCCAGGCCTCCCTGGTCAGTGGCCTGGCAGCAGCTGCGACTGCTGTGATTCCAACTCTTCTTTTTGGGGCTGGCTTACTGTATCTCATTGCAAATAGCATCCCTGGCACTAGGTAATGGCACATGGCCATGGAACAAGGTAAGGCCAATATTTCCCCTGAGTGTTCCTGCTGGACTACAGAGCACCCCTGTTCTCCTTGTCTCCACTGTGTTCTGTAGTCCAGCAAAGGAGAAGCTAGGTAGGGCTGATAACACTGCTTGGAATTTCCATGCATCAGAGGGTAGTGTTGCCACCTTACTACAGGAAGTTAGGAACACACTGGATTTGACATTTTGAACTTACAGCATTTTAACCAGTTCCGTTCTAGTTCAAGGTGAACGTTATATGACGTCCTTCCCAGAATGCACCTCACGCACACCCTACAGGTCACGCCGCAGCACGATCTGTCACCCGCTATGTCCACCGGACACAGCAGATGACAGATCAGTGTACTGGGTCGCTGCCAGTACCATGTGTTCGATGTGACCAATCACAGCAGATCACATGACAAACAACTGTACACAATGGATGGCTTTCATTCATATCATTCATTGTGTACTTTTGTGTTGATCTCTGTGATTGGTCACAGTGATCACATGGTACAGACAGGGCTAGCCCATGGTACAGACAGGGCCAGTCACAGCCCATCTGTACCCTGCTATTAGCTGTGGCCAATCACAGCTAATCACAATAGTAAACACTGAATAAAAAGATTTCATTTAGTAAAAATGGTTGTTTATAACAGTGATAATCACTTTTCTACGCAATCAGTGTGCAAAAGAAATCCTGATTAACTCCCCAAAGTAGTACAGTGTTACTATGGTAACATTGTTGCTCTGGTCACTGTATGCAAAAAGAATAAATAAAATTAAAAAAATTACTACTTTTTTTTTTTTTGCATACTGTCACCAGTCAGTGTCCCTGATCACCACCCCACCAGTTATATAATGGCACTGTACTGCACTGGTGACAGTAAAAAAAAAAAAAAAAAAATGTAGCAAGGTCTCTGGCCTCCTTCAATCTAATGAGAACCTCTGGGACCAGTGATAGCTGACATCCTTCTGTATATGGTGAGTTGTGAGGCATAGTGGGTGTAAGGTGGATAAAGTTATTGGGCGCCAGACACTTCTTGAATGCAAAAGAGATGTTTATTTCTCTTACAAACTTTTATGGGGGAAAGAGGGTTAGGGCCAGGACACGTAATTGCAAGTTCAAAGAGCAGACTCCGAGATTTCAAAAGGAGGACAGTCGTGCAGGGAAAGGCCTCCCTCCACATCTGCACGTGCAGGAATGCTGTTTCCTATGGCAACAGTCTTTAACAGTTCCTAACACAAAGCATAACTGTTCTTCCACCTCCATTACATCGTATAGTTCTTTAGCCCACTGAGCTCCCGGTCTCTCACTAGACCCTCTGATTCACTGCCACTGAATCCCTTGAGCTCCTCCAATCTTCACGGTGGTATCTTCCGCAAGCGTCACCCCGCTTCTCTGCTGGGTCCCTAGCTTGGCACTCACAGATACTTTTCAAGCATCACCCCACTGGCCTGCTCAGTCCCTGACTTGGCACTAGGGATGGGCTATCTGTTCGAGTCGACTCGAACATTGGCTGTTCACCCGTTCGCTGAACAGCGAACAATTTGGGATGTTCGCGGCAAATTCGAAAAGCCGCGGAACACCCTTTAAAATTCTATGGGAGAAATCTAAAGTGCTAATTTTAAAGGTTAATATGCAAGTTATTGTCATCCTGCATTGCTTTAGAGGGGGGTCTCCTCTAAATATATATATACATATATATATTTACAGTGGGGACGGAAAGTATTCAGACCCCCTTAAATTTTTCACTCTTTGTTATATTGCAGCCATTTGCTAAAATCATTTAAGTTCATTTTTTTCCTCATTAATGTAAACACAGCACCCCATATTGACAGAAAAACACAGAATTGTTGAAATTTTTGCAGATTTATTAAAAAAGAAAAACTGAAATATCACATGGTCTTAAGTATTTAGACCCTTTGCTCAGTATTTAGTAGAAGCACCCTTTTGATCTAATACAGCCATGAGTCTTTTTGGGAAAGATGCAACAAGTTTTTCACACCTGGATTTGGGGATCCTCTGCCATTCCTCCTTGCAGATCCTCTCCAGTTCTGTCAGGTTGGATGGTAAACGTTGGTGGACAGCCATTTTTAGGTCTCTCCAGAGATGCTCAATTGGGTTTAAGTCAAGGCTCTGGCTGGGCCATTCAAGAACAGTCACAGAGTTGTTGTGAAGCCGCTCCTTCGTTATTTTAGCTGTGTGCTTAGGGTCATTGCCTTGTTGGAAGGTAAACCTTCGGCCCAGTCTGAGGTCCTGAGCACTCTGGAGAAGGTTTTCATCCAGGATATCCCTGTACTTGGCCGCATTCATCTTTCCCTCGATTGCAACCAGTTGTCCTGTCCCTGCGGCTGAAAAACACCCCCACAGCATGATGCTGCCACCACCATGCTTCACTGTTGGGACTCTATTGGACAGGTGATGAGCAGTGCCTGGTTTTCTCCACACATACTGCTTAGAATTAAGGCCAAAAAGTTCTATCTTGGTCTCATCTCACCATCTTGGAGTCCTTCAGGTGTTTTTTAGCAAACTCCATGCGGGCGTTCATGTGTCTTGCGCTGGGGAGAGGCTTCCGTCGGGCCACTCTGCCATAAGCCTCGACTGGTGGAGGGCTGCTGTGATGGTTGACTTTCTACAACTTTCTCCGATCTTCCGACTGCATCTCTGGAGCTCAGCCACAGTGATCTTTGGGTTCTTCTTTACCTCTCTCACCAAGGCTCTTCTCCCCCGATAGCTCAGTTTGGCCGGACGGCCAGCTCTAGGAAGGGTTCTGGTCATCCCAAACGTCTTCCATTTAAGGATTATGGAGGCCACTGTGCTCTTAGAAACCTTAAGTGCCTAGGGGTAGCGGGGTTTGGCCAGCAGTCTCTCATCAACTCCTAGGGTGGAAGCTGATCTCCCTTGGTTCTCCTTCAGCAACTCAGTGAAGTCAGCAACAGTGGCATTATCCCCAGCAATCAAATGGCAGCACCAGTCAGCGACAGTGGCATTCTCATGTACCAGTGGTCTATTACAATACCTCTCAGTGTCCCTGATGTGATGGCAAAACGTTCTGCCAACAGCCTGCTGCATGGTCTGTCTGCTATAATGTCTACAACATGCTGGGGTGTGAGTTCCATTGCCAATCTGATACACAGGTTCAAGCTGTCTGTGGAACACACCCCTTACAAGTCTCATTCCTACTAGCAGGCTCGTGTTACTCCCACATTGCACAGCAGTCCATATTCTCTTCTTTTGTGTCCTACTTCAGCCAATCACTATCCATCCAGCATACATATTGGCTAAATGGCATCTCCAAGGTTGAAGACACTCCATAGCCAAGTATTGTTCATAGCCTTCCCCAAAATGTCACTGCAGCTGAGCATTGCCGGCAATTAATTTAACCCTCCTTAAGTCATTGTCAAACTGGGAAAAAGGTAACCACTAGCAAACCTAGTTACACCCTCATGATGAACTTTTCTTATTTGCCTCTATTTGATTTATTAAAGTGGTAGTAAACTGCTGAAACATAACAAACCTGAAAGGCAATGGCATAATGTGCTAGTATGCATCGAAGCCCTCTCAGAGGCGCCCGGTGACTGCTAAGAGGGCTGATATCTTTCTTCCTTTCTATCTTTGATAGCCGCCCTTTCTTCCGGGATCGCGGGCTCTGGCGCTGGGAGTGGCCAGATCCACGATGACGTCACTCCCGTGCATGCGCATGGGATCCCTCAGTTCCGGCAAGAAGCTCTGACATCAGCGGTTGCTTGCAGGGAAATATTCATTTTACCCACAGGTAAGCCTTATTATAGGCTTACCTGTAGGTAAAAACAACAAAGCGGGGTTTACAACCCCTTTAAATATGTAGAGCCCCCCTGACCCCTGGAGGAATAGTGGTGGCCCCAAGAGACAGGGCGGGGTGAAATTTCACCTCAAAGTGTAGATTACTAGGCATAGTGGGGCATTTACAGATATAGAAAGATGGGTGCCAGCCACTGTTGAAGCAGAACAAAAAAGTGTTTATTACTCACTCAAATTTCAGGAAGAGAGAGGTAGGCTCAGGACACCCAGAAAACAAGCAGACAAGTAGACTAGAAGAATACTCAAAAAACAGACAGCAGTACAGAAAAGAGCCTTTCTGTACCTTCTTAGTAACAGCTGTGTCTAATAACAACCTTAACTTACAGTGAAGCAGAAGTTGACTGGATGAGTCCATCTTGATGCTTTTCCTGGCTCTCCACAGTTTCCTATAGCGGAGTAACCTCTGGTACTTCATCTCAGGTCCTCATCAGATCCTTCCAAGTCCTCTGACGCTGCAATTACAGCTGCAAGTCTTTTTGGGGATGTCTCTACCAGCTTTGCACATCTAGACTGACATTTTTGCCCATTCTTCTTTGCAAAATAGATCAAGCTCTGTCAGATTGAATGAAGAGCATCTCTGAACAGCAATTTTTCATGTCTTGCCACAGATTCTCAATTGGATTTAGGTCTGGACTTTGACCGGGCCATTCTAATACATGAATATGCTTTGATCTAAACCATTCTATTGTAGCTTTGGCTGTATGTTTAGGGTCCTTGTCCTGTTGGAAGGTGAGCCTCCACCCCAATCTCAAGTCTTTTGCAGACTCTAACAGGTTTTCTTCTAAGGTGGCCCTGTATTTGGCTCCATCCATCTTCCCATCAACTCTGACTAGCCTCTCTGTCTCTGCTAAAGAAAGGTATCCCCACAACATGATGCTGCCACCACCACATTTCACAGTGGGGATAGTGTCTTCAAGGTGATGTGCAGTGTTAAGACCCGTACACACGATCGGATTTTCCAACAGGAAATGTTCGATGTCAGGCTGTTGGTGGAAAATCCGACCGTGTGTATGCTCCATCGGAGAATTGTTGTCAGACTTTAGCATGTTTTCAAATTTTCCGCCAACAAATGTGTGTGTTGTCAGATTTTCCGATCGTGTGTACACAAATCCGTCGGACAAAAGTCCAAAGTACAAACACGCATGCTTGGAAGCAAGGACGAGCCGGAAGCACTTGTTCTTGTAAAACTAACGTTCGTAATGGAGATATCACATACATGATGCGACAAATTATGAAATCTCTCAATGCAGCAAATTCTCTTCTTCTTTATAATGGTATAATAATGAAGCTGCTTTGCTGGTGATATAGTGATATAGTTCTGACAAACGTATTTCATTTTTGTTTGTTTTCTCTAGTGATCTCCAGAATAATATTTTTTTTTCTAGTGATCTCCAGAATAATAATTTTTTTCTAGTGATCTCCAGAATAATATTTTTTTTTCTAGTGATCTCCAGAACAAATTTTTTTTTTAGTGTCAAGTTACCACAACACCATTATTATCTCTATTCTTTAAAGCTCAAAGATACAACTATGTTGGTGTCCCTTGTTAATTTGATATTGTATTTTTGATATATATCTGCCTACTTACAAACTGTCCTTTTTTAAGTAAAACACATAGCCAAGTATTTTGCAAACCAAAAATGTTTTATTCAATAGGGAGCACAAGGTCATATAAAAATCAAGAGGAAGGCAACGATGGAGAAACATTTGGAATTGGTGAAGCGTTTGTACCCCAGGGCAGACATCAATTATTTGAATTTCAAAATTGGCAACCTGAGGAGTCCATTTAATAGGGAGCACAATACGGTCCTGGACTCCGAGAGACCATAAACAAAGATGGTGCCGGGATGATTGAAGTGCTAACACCAGGTGTTTGGAGTATCTTTATCTGCTGATTGTTAAACTTTCTAGAATACACATATTTCTATTGTTGTGTAGGGATGAGCCGAACACCCCCCGGTTCGGTTCGCACCAGAACCCGCGAACGGACCGAAAGTTCGCACGAACGTTAGAACCCCATTGACGTCTATGGGACTCGAACGTTCGAAATCAAAAGTGCTCATTTTAAAGGCTAATTTGCATGGTATTGTCCTAAAAAGGGTTTGGGGACCCGGGTCCTACCCCAGGGGACATGTATCAATGCAAAAAAAACTTTTAAAAACGGCCGTTTTTTCGGGAGCAGTGATTTTAATGATGCTTAAAGTAAAAAAAAAAAAAGTGAAATATTCCTTTAAATATCGTACCTGGGGGGTGTCTATAGTATGCCTGTAAAGTGACGCGTGTTTCCCATGTTTAGAACAGTCCCTGCACCAAATGTCATTTTTAAAGGAAAAAATCTCATTTAAAACTGCTTGCGGGTTTAATGTCATGTCGGGTCATGGCAATATGGATGAAAATCAGTGAGACAAACGGCATGGGTACCCCCCAGTCCATTACCAGTCCCTTTGGGTCTTGTATGGATATTAAGGGGAACCCCGCACCCAAATTAAAATAAGGAAAGGTGTGGGGCCACCAGGCCCTATATACTCTGAACAGCAGTATACAGGCGGTGCAAACAAGACAGGGACTGTAGGTTTGTTGTTAAGTAGAATCTGTTTGTAATTTTGAACATTTTTAACGTGTTTAGCTCCAGCCAAAAAATCTTTTCTAAGCTTTTTGGAAAACATAGGGAAGGGTTATCACCCCTGTGACATTTGTTTTGCTGTCTTTCCTCCTCTTCAGAAGATTTCACCTCACTTTTTTGTCCCAATGAAAAATGTTTTTTGAAAATTTGGGTTTTTTTGTGGAACAAGGATTGGAAAGCATCAGTGGAAAGGAGAACTTGTTTTCCCATATTAACTCTTACAGGAGAGAATTTCCCTTCCTAGGGGTAGATTTCATCTCACTTCCTGTTGTCTCCTTCCGTTTGCAAGTAGGAGTCGTTTGTAAGTTAGATGTTTGAAAGTAGGGTCCTGCCCTATATACTCAGCAGAAATTTGGGCCTTAGGTGTTGCTGTGGCCACAACACTGTAAGCCCTCACAGGGCCCTGCTGTGAAATATTAGATCAAGAATTGTAATTACATGCCCCTGTTGAACAGGAGCTGAAAAATTAGGCCTTAGGCACTGGTGCTGGTGCCACAACACTGCAACCCCTCACAGACACTCTAGTTGGAACGCAGGAACGAGCCCTGCTGCAAATTATTGCTTCAAAAATTGTAATTACACGCCCCTGTTAGACAGGGGCAGAAAAATTGGGCCTTAGGCACTGGTGCTGGTGCCACAACACTGCAACCCCTCACAGACACTCTAGTTGGAACGCAGGAACGAGCCCTGCTGCAAAGTATTGCATCAAAAATTGTAATTACACGCCCCTGTTAGACAGGGGCAGAAAAATTGGGCCTTAGGCACTGGTGCTGGTGCCACAACACTGCAACCCCTCACAGACACTCTAGTTGGAACGCAGGAACGAGCCCTGCTGCAAAGTATTGCATCAAAAATTGTAATTACACGCCCCTGTTAGACAGGGGCAGAAAAATTGGGCCCTAGGCACTGGTGCTGGTGCCACAACACTGCAACCCCTCACAGACACTCTAGTTGGAATGCAGGAACGAGCCCTGCTGCAAAGTATTACATCAAAAATTGTAATTACACGCCCCTGTTAAACAGGGGCTGAAAAATTGTGCCTTAGGCACTGGTGGTGGCGCCCAGAACCAAAAATGTTCTTACAAGCTATCAGCGTGATGATTGAGGAGGAAGAGGATAATTACTCAGGGATAGTCACTCAGCATCAGCATAGGCAGTCTTTGAAGGGATCTGAGATTTCAAAAAAAATTATTCGGTTACATCAGCATCAGGTGCTTGGTAGCTGGTGGTGATCCAAGACTCATTCATTTTTATGAAGGTCAGCCGATCGACCGAGTCGGTGGACAGACGCACCCTGTGATCGGTTACCACGCCTCCAGCAGCACTGAATGTGCGTTCCGAAAGAACGCTGGATGCAGGACAGGCCAGTAGCTCAATTGCATACTGTGCAAGCTCTGGCCAGTGATCCATCCTCAAGACCCAGTAACCCAGAGGATTTTCGGTGGGAAAGGTGTCCAAGTCTGATCTTGCCCCTAGGTATTCCTGCACCATGTAAAACAGACGCTGGCGATGGTTGCTGGAACCGATCATACCTTGGGGCTGCGGACCAAAAAATTGTCTGAACGCATCGGTCAGACGGCCACCTTCTCCACCGCTCCTTCTTTGACTGACCGAAGCCTCAGCAACACGTTGTCCAGAAACAGGAGTTTGTAACCTCCCAGTCTCTGGGAACGCGTTGCACAGACCTTTCTGCAAGGCCTCCCGAAGATGTTTCATCCTCTGCTCCCTCTGCGATGGCAAGATAAGGTCCGCAACCTTACCCTTGTAACGTGGATCAAGGAGGGTTGCCAGCCAGTATTGGTCCTTCTCCTTGATACCACGAATACGAGGATCCTTACGCAGGCTTTGCAGGATCAGGGAGGCCATGCAGCGTAGGTTTGCTGAGGCATTCGGTCCGGAGTCCTCTGGGTCACTAAGAACGACATGGTCCGCAGCCACCTCCTCCCAGCCACGTACAAGTCCATGTGTTTCTTGGGACTGATCCCTTAAAGACTGCTGCTGATGCTGAGTGCCAGGCTCCACCTCCATACTGACACAATCTTCCTCCTCCTCCTCTTCCTCCTCGTCCTCTTCCTGTGTGATCGGCGGGCACGCAGGAACACTGTCTGGATAAAGGGGGCCTTGAGAGCTAAGGAAGTCCTCCTCTTCCTGCCTCTGTTCTGCCTCAAGTGCCCTGTCCATTATTCCACGCAGCGTGTGCTCCAACAGGTGGACAAGGGGGACAGTGTCACTGATGCATGCACTGTCACTGCTCACCATCCTCGTGGCCTCCTCGAATGGTGACAGGACAGTGCATGCATCCCTGATCATGGCCCACTGGCGTGGGGAAAAAAAACCAAGCTCCCCTGACCCTGTCCTGGTGCCATAGTCGCACAGGTACTCATTGATGGCCCTCTGCTGCGTGTGCAGCCGCTGCAGCATGGCCAACGTTGAGTTCCACCTGGTGGGCATGTCACAGATTAGGCGGTTCTTGGGCAGGTTAAACTCCTTTTGGAGGTCCGTCAGCCGAGCACTGGCATTATATGACCGGCGGAAATGCACACAGACTTTCCTGGCCTGCCTCAGGACATCCTGTAAGCCCGGGTACCTGCCCAAGAACCGCTGCACCACCAAGTTAAGGACGTGAGCCAAACAGGGCACATGGGTCATTTGTCCCTGTCGGAGGGCAGAGAGGAGGTTGGTGCCATTGTCGCAAACCACCATTCCTGCCTTAAGTTGGCGTGGCGTCAACCACCTCTGAACCTGCCCCTGCAGAGCTGACAGAACCTCTGCCCCAGTGTGGCTCCTGTCCCCCAAGCACACCAGCTCAAGCACCGCATGGCATCTTTTGGCCTGCGTACTTGCGTAGCCCCTTGAACGCCTACGGAGCACCGCTGGTTCCGAGGAAGAGGCCATGGAGGAAGAAGAAGAGGAGGGGGTGGAGGAGAGAGGTGTGTCACAATCAGCATTTTGGAGGCGTGGTGGCGGAACAACCTCCAACACTACTGCACCTTGTCCTGCATCCTTCCCAGCTGCCAGCAGAGTCACCCAATGCGCCGTGAAACTTAGGTAACGTCCCTGTCCATGCCTGCTGGACCATGAGTCAGCGGTAATATGCACCTTACCGCTGACCGCCCTGTCCAGCGAGGCATGGACATTGCCTTCCACATGCCGGTAGAGAGCCGGAATCGCCTTCCGTGAGAAAAAGTGGCGTTTGGGTACCTGCCACTGAGGAACCGCACATTCCACAAACTCACGGAAGGGGGCAGAGTCTACCAACTGAAAAGGCAGCAGTTGAAGTGCTAGCAATTTTGCCAAGCTAGCATTCAACTGCTGGGCATGTGGATGGCTGGGAGCAAACTTCTTTCGGCGGTGCAGCAGCTGGGGCAGGGAAATTTGCCTGGTACAATCTGACGTCGGTGTACCAAAAGCAGATTGCCCACAAGTACTTGGCTGTGACACACCTAATTCTACACCTTCATTCCTCTCACTGCAGGTCTCAGAGAGGACTGAAGGTCTAGTGGGGTTGGAAATCTCAGCTGATGAGGAGCAAGGAGAGATCCTCTTTGTTCTTTGGTGTGGGTCTTTTAGATACGCTTGCCAACGAACTGCATGGCAGGTCAACATATGTCTGGTCAAGCATGTGGTACCCAAGCGGGAGATATTTTGGCCACGCGAGATACGCTTGAGACATATGTTGCAAATAGCAGCGGTGCGATCTGATGCACTCGTCTCAAAAAAGGCCCACACCAAAGAACTTTTTGAATAACGCGCAGAGACTGCAGCGCCCTGCACATGTGGAGCTTTGGGGTGTGATGCAGTCAATGTGCTGCCCTTAGGCTGGCCCCTGGAGGGCATCCTGCCTCGTTGGTGATGTGCTGCCGCCTCCTCCTCCTCCTCCTCCTCCTCCTCCTCCTCCTCCTCCTCTCTCCTATCAGGCACCCACGTTGAGTCAGTGACCTCATCATCCCCTCCCTCCTCATCACTGGAGCAAACCTGGCAGTATGCTGCAGCAGGGGGAGCATGACTGCCAGATTGCTGTCCTTCTTGGGCACCCCCTCTGTCCGCGCTCATGTTACTGCCTTCATCGAGCTCAGTATCGTCATCAGAGCCTTCCAAACGCTGGGCATCCTCCTGGAGCATGTACCCAACACTGTGGTCAAACAGTTCGAGGGAATCCTCATGAGGACATGGTGGAGCTAGGGAAGGAGTCACTGATGACATTGAGCTGAGGGAAGAGGCCGCTGCTTTGCCAGACAAAGCACCCTGGGCATGGGTGAGAGAGGATGAGGAGGATGAGGACGGCTTGGTCATCCACTCGACCAAGTCTTCCGCATGTTGCGGCTCAACATGGCCAGCTGCCGAAAAAAAAGGCCAAGCGTGTCCCATGGCCACGTGCTGATGAGGATGCACCGTCTCCACGACCAGCACTAGACACAGAGCCTGCTTGCCCTCTCTTATTGGCTTGTGACTGTCTGCCTCTCCTTCTTGGCCTTCCAGACATACTAATGGCCTGTAGCTGCACTAAGCTGGGATAGAACACCTGTAATTTTCTTCAAGTAGCTTTATATACTGTAACCAGACAAGCCTGCCTGTCAGTAGGAAGATAACAGGAACGGATCTAGCTGAACACTGTGAGCAGGACGCACTGTACTAAATGTAAATAGTCTAGCTGCCTGACCGTGGTACTAATAGGATCAAATAGAACACCTGTAATTTTCTTCAGGTAGCTTTATATACTGTAACCAGACAAGCCTGCCTGTCAGTAGGAAGATAACAGGAACGGATCTAGCTGAACACTGTGAGCAGGACGCACTGTACTAAATGTAAATAGTCTAGCTGCCTGACCGTGGTACTAATAGGATCAAATAGAACACCTGTAATTTTCTTCAGGTAGCTTTATATACTGTAACCAGACAAGCCTGCCGGTCAGTAGGAATTTAACAGGAACGGATCTAGCTGAACACTGTGAGCAGGACGCACTGCACTAAATGTAAATAGCAGGAACGGATCTAGCTGAACACTGTGAGCAGGACGCACTGCACTAAATGTAAATAGTCTAGAAGATAACAGGAACGGATCTAGCTGAACACTGTGAGCAGGACGCACTGCACTAAATGTAAATAGTCTAGAAGATAACAGGAACGGATCTAGCTGAACACTGTGAGCAGGACGCACTGCACTAAATGTAAATAGCAGGAACGGATCTAGCTGAACACTGTGAGCAGGACGCACTGCACTAAATGTAAATAGTCTAGAAGATAACAGGAACGGATCTAGCTGAACACTGTGAGCAGGACGCACTGCACTAAATGTAAATAGCAGGAACGGCTCTAGCTGAACACTGTGCGCAGGACGCACTGCACTAAATGTAAATAGCAGGAACGGATCTAGCTGAACACTGTGAGCAGGACGCACTGCACTAAATGTAAATAGCAGGAACGGATCTAGCTGAACACTGAGCAGGACGCACTGCACTAAATGTAAATAGCAGGAACGGATCTAGCTGAACACTGTGAGCAGGACGCACTGCACTAAATGTAAATAGCAGGAACGGATCTAGCTGAACACTGTGAGCAGGACGCACTGCACTAAATGTAAATTGCAGGAACGGATCTAGCTGAACACTGTGAGCAGGACGCACTGCACTAAATGTAAATAGTCTAGAAGATAACAGGAAAGGATCTAGCTGAACACTGTGAGCAGGACGCACTGCACTAAATGTAAATAGCAGGAACGGATCTAGCTGAACACTGTGAGCAGGACGCACTGCACTAAATGTAAATAGCAGGAACGGATCTAGCTGAACACTGTGAGCAGGACGCACTGCACTAAATGTAAATAGCAGGAACGGATCTAGCTGAACACTGTGAGCAGGACGCACTGCACTAAATGTAAATTGCAGGAACGGATCTAGCTGAACACTGTGAGCAGGACGCACTGCACTAAATGTAAATAGTCTAGAAGATAACAGGAACGGATCTAGCTGAACACTGTGAGCAGGACGCACTGCACTAAATGTAAATAGCAGGAACGGATCTAGCTGAACACTGTGAGCAGGACGCACTGCACTAAATGTAAATAGCAGGAACGGATCTAGCTGAACACTGTGAGCAGGACGCACTGCACTAAATGTAAATAGCAGGAACGGATCTAGCTGAACACTGTGAGCAGGACGCACTGCACTAAATGTAAATAGCAGGAACGGATCTAGCTGAACACTGTGAGCAGGACGCACTGCACTAAATGTAAATAGCAGGAACGGATCTAGCTGAACACTGTGAGCAGGACGCACTGCACTAAATGTAAATAGCAGGAACGGATCTAGCTGAACACTGTGAGCAGGACGCACTGCACTAAATGTAAATTGCAGGAACGGATCTAGCTGAACACTGTGAGCAGGACGCACTGCACTAAATGTAAATAGTCTAGAAGATAACAGGAACGGATCTAGCTGAACACTGTGAGCAGGACGCACTGCACTAAATGTAAATAGCAGGAACGGATCTAGCTGAACACTGTGAGCAGGACGCACTGCATTAAATGTAAATAGTCTAGATAGAAGATAACAGGAACGGATCTAGCTAAACTGAATACAGTGTATATATATATATGCAACACCTGGGATGCATATATATACACAATACACTGTAAGTGCAGCTAACTGACTGACTGTTCTGCCTAATCTATCTAACTCAAATCAAATGACACTGTCTCTCTCTCTCTCTATCTCTCAGCACACCGGAACACACACTACACAGGGCCGCCGTGCAGGCGGCCTTATATAGTGTGGGGTGTGTACTAAATCCCCTGAGCCATAATTGGCCAAAGCCACCCTGGCTTTGGCCAATTACAGCTCTCTCTACTGACAGCGCTGTGATTGGCCAAGCATGCGGGTCATAGTGCATGCTTGGCCAATCATCAGCCAGCAATGCACTGCGATGCCGCAGTGAATTATGGGCCGTGACGCGCCACACGAATTTAGCGCGAACGGCCCATAACGTTCGCAATTCGGCGAACGATCGAACAGCCGATGTTCGAGTCGAACATGGGTTCGACTCGAACACGAAGCTCATCCCTATTGTTGTGTAGGATCTGGGCCTGCTGTCCCTCCCCCTCTCCCTCCTTCTCCCTTCATCCCTTGTTCATCTCAGACGCTAACCGCACCACCTTAGAGCCACGCCCACTATTTTGCTGAAATCACACCCATTTTCACCAAGTGGGAGGGGTCAAAAAGGAAGGGTGGGGTCTGGCGCCCCCCCATCCTAAAACCTCACCAGCCACCACTGTGCTGCTGTATGAGTAGTGGTCACCTTCCAGTATATCCACTTGCCCACCACCCACAGTACATTTACATCATTACTTTGACGTTAAATACCAGCTAGCTGCCATAACCCTGGTATTTTTTCCCACTGTGGATGATTCTGTGTCTGATAAAAGTGCTCCCAACGGCGGATTCTATTACATGGGATGTTTACATTCTTTGTAATAGGAATAAAAGTGATCAAAACAAAAAAAATAAAGGGACAGTGTAAAAAAAAATGACGCGCCCTGTCCCTCCGTGCTAACGCATAAGTAAGTAAGTAAACGGTTTTCAAACCACACATGTAAAGTATCGTCATGATCATTAGAGCGAGAGCAATAATTCAAGCACTAAACTTCCTCTGTAACTCTAAACAGGTAACCTGTAAAAAAATTTAAAGTGTTGCCTATGAAGATTTTTCAGTACCGTAGTTTATCGCCATTCAACAAGCGTGTGCAATTTTAAAGCATGACATGTTAAGTATCTATTTACTAGGCATAACATCATCTTTCACATTATACAAAAAATTGTCTACATTTACAGCTTTTTTTACTTCATTAAAGTGTATTTTTTCCCAAAAAAATTGCGTTTGAAAGCAAAATACAATGTGACATAAAATAGTGCAACAATCACCATTTTATTCTCTAGTGTCTCTGTTTAAAAATATACAAAATATATATATATATATAAATGTTTGGGGGTTCTAAGTAATTTTCTAGCAAAAAATACTAATTTAAACTTGTAAACAAAAAGTTCCAGAAAAGGCCTGGTCAACAAGTGGATAATGGTAGGTGAACCTGTTTATTGTAATGTAGTTTATATGCAGCTCCTTTTATTCTTGTTGACCTTGTCCAGTCTGGTCTTGGATTCTATAGCTAGTTTTATTTTTAGGGCTAAATAACCAGCATAGGTTAAAGACAGGTTAGGTCTCCAGGGGCCAAGTTGAGATCATAGGCTTAGAGGTCTGGTTTGCATGTCAGATTAGAAACTATTAGGGAGGGATTAAAGCACAGCATAGATAGGCTAACTCAGTTTCAGTGCCTCACCACAGTTCCTGCCAATGAGAAGCTTGTTACAGGCTGGTTGGACAACAGTTTAGAGGATCTCCCTTGACTTTAGGTCTCCGATAACTGGAATTGCTTTAACATTCATCTGGAGGTATCTCTACTTTAATGCTTATATATACCTGGGTATATGTATACAATTCCACCTGGACTCCTATCGGGCCCTTTGCTGATAATACCAGTTTGTACATTGAATTTATGTACTGTTATTAATCTCTTCTTGTATTATTTGTATATTGGTGTGCATCTATAT
Source organism: Aquarana catesbeiana (assembly GCF_042186555.1). NCBI lineage: Eukaryota > Metazoa > Chordata > Amphibia > Anura > Ranidae > Aquarana > Aquarana catesbeiana. The sequence goes on from NC_133326.1 coordinate 571,778,704, forward strand.
TCATATAATATTATATGTTGGTTGTATTGATTCTTCTGTTCTCAAATACTTTGTTTAAATCAGAAAGAAAGTTTATTGAACAAAAAAAAAAAAAATAACAGCACATAACATAGCCTCACTGTCACCCTCTTTATTCGCTCTGGCCTTGGAACCCCTGGCCAATTTAATCAGGGAATCCTCTGAGGTCAGAGGCCTGAGAGTAGGACACTTGGAAGAGAAACTGTCCTTATATGCGGACAATGCTCTGCTCTACCTGAGTGATGTGGGCCCCGTCACTCTCTTGTTTCTGATTGATGACAGACCAATGGATCTGGCTCTCTCCTCCCCATTACAATAGGTTGAGGAATTCAGGTATTTGGGTGTACAGGTTACTAGACGTAACTTGGAATTCTTTGAGCATAACCTTCAGCCACTTTTAGCTTCATTAAAAACATGCTGCACATCATGGTCGGGGCTTCCATTGAACCTGAATAAACCTGGTTAAAATTATGCTTCTCCCACACTTCAACTATATATTTTGCAATTGCCCGGTCTGGGTTCCCGTTTCCTTCTTTAGAGAAATAGATAGTTGTTTAACCACTTCAATACAGGGCATTTTAACCCCCTTCCTGCCCTGGCCAATTTTCAGCTTTCAGGGCTGTAAGATTTTGAATGACAATTGCACGGTCATGCAGCACTGTACCCATATGAAATTTTGATCATTTTTCCCCCAATAGAGCTTTCTTTTGGTGGTATTTGATCACCTCTGCGGTTTTTATTTTTTGCGCTATAAACAAAAAAAGAGTCACAATTTTGAAAAAAAAACACAATATTTTTCTTTTTTGCTATAATAAATATTCCCAATTTTTTTAAAGCATAGAATGCATTAAGGTAAGAAAACTTTAACAACAAGAAAAATAAAATAGGATGGCCACACTCCGATATTATGCCTTTATTGACAAAACTTAGTCCATGCACAAACAGGTACAGATGATAACTGATGCGTTTCGCACTGTTATTGGTGCTTAGTCATATGACTAAGTGCCACTTAGTCACATGATTAAATAGACTCTGCTGGGGACACCTGATGCAAGGACGGACTCTTTTGGGGGCACCTGATGCAAGGACGGACTCTGCTGGTGGTAGGCGACGTGACAGGTGACATGCTCAGGGATCCCACTGATTCGGCATTATGGTGAGTTGAATGATTTCATTCTATATTACAGTGTAGTAATAGAAATAATGCACTTCAATCATCCTGACACCATAACAACCATGGTGCCGGGATGATTGAAGTGCTAACACCAGGTGTCTGCTGATTGTTAAACTTTCTAGAATACACATATTTCTATTGTTAAGTAGGATCTGGGGCTGCTGTCCCTCCATCCCTCTCCCCCCCTTCCCCCTTTCTCTCTCCATTCCTCATTCATCTCAGACTCTAACCACACCCCCTTTGAGCCACACCCATTTAAGCCACACTCACTATTTTGCATAAACCACGCCCATTTTTTGCCACGGCGCGCAATGGATTGATTCGAGGACCCAAACTTTTAGATCTTTGGATGATTGCTTATGATATTCCAGAAAGTGGCGGGGGAGACCAGCATCGACAAATCTGCGATGTTCCCCAAATGTGGCTGGAAGGGCCCTGATTGTACAGCCCACATATAGCATGCCACAAAGGCAATCTAGACAGTAAACCGTAAACATAGAAGAACAGTTATGGTGTTGAATGTGTATGTCTTACCCTTATGAGCAAAGGATTTTTGACCATGTTGAATATGAGCACAAGTTAGGCACAGGGATTTCTTACACTGAAACATGCCCACCAGAGGAATGAGTATTAGTTGAATGTTATTGGATATAGATTGGGCAGATTTAATTTTGCTAGGAGCGACTTTCCTATTTATTTTCGGAGCCTTAAAAAAGGAAAATTGTGGCACTGTAGGAATAGTGTTTTTTAAGTGTGGGTCTTGCAGTAGACCAGTGTTTTTTAAAAACGCTCTCCATTTTCCAGTGTTTGTTGTGATATTGAGTTGTGAATCTTGTTCCTAGATTTTCTTGTAATCACTGTTTTGATTTTGGAATGTCATTGTTATTGTAAACCATATGAGCCTGATCGATGAGGTCTGGGGGGTAGCCTTTCTCTATAAATTTCCGTTTGAGATGAACACTTTGTGCATTATAATCCTCTAGCCTAGTACAATTATGCTGTAACCGGAAAAATTTACTTTTGGGGATTTTTGACCCATCTCGGATGGTGACAGCTGGTGAAATGTAAAAAAGAATTTGCTGATGTGGGCTTGGTGTAACTTTTAGTTTTAATCGTGGACTCTTGGTAACTGAGTTCCAAGTCCAAAAAAACAAAGAGAGGCGGTATTTATTTCTGAGATAAAAGAAAGACCAAAGATGTTGGAGTTGCAATGTGATAGAAATTTCTGTACAGTATGAAGAGGACCATCCCAGATGATGACAATATCATCGATGTAGCGTCCATAGAAGACCAGGTGTGCTGCGAATGTGTTTTGTTCCCATATGCACCTGGTCTCCCATAGGCCCATCGTGAGATTTGCATAACTTGGGGAAAAAAAGTTGCCCCCATAGCAGTCCCAGTCTTCTGAAAATAATAATCATCCTCAAAATTGAAGTAATTATGTTCCAGCCAGAATCTGGTCGCTGTCAGAATAAACTGTGTCTGTATGGAATTGATGTTACTGTCCTCAGATAAAAAATGCAAAACCGCCTGTAGTGCAACCTCATGCGGGATCGAGGTGTACAATGAACACACATCCAAAGATACCCACAGATATGTTGGTTCCCAAGTATATGGTTGTAATAACTCTAGGAGATGGGTACCATCCCGAATATACGAGGGGATGGCCTGGGCCAGAGGTTGGTGGAATTAATCAATGTAGAGAGGATAACTGGTGGTAATACTCTCCATGGATGCCACAATGGGATGTCCAGGGGGATTCTCAAGGTTCTTGTGTACCTTTGGAAGGTGGTAGAAGTACAGTACATTGTAATATTCTCTATGGAAGAAGGAGGCTTCAGCTTTGAAAAGGACTCCCTTAGATGAAGCCATGGTAATCAAACTCTTGGATTCCTTGATGAAATCTGGTAAAGGATCTGCTTTTAGTTTTGTATATGTGCTGCAATCAGAAAGTAGGCGGTGTGATTCATCAAGATAGGTGGCTCGGTCTTGAATGACTATACCACTGCCTTTAAATTGTTTATAGCTAGACGTTCATGAGGGGTGAGATTAGTTTTATTATGTGTGGATTTGGAGTTTTTACATATATCCAGAAGTTCTGAATATACCACCTGATAAAATGATTCTATGTAGGGGCCTTTGTTATGTGTGGGGTTGAAAATAGATTTTGGCTTAAAGGAGGTATGTTTAATAGGTGGAGAATGGGCTATTGTTGGAATCCAAGAATTTTCTCCATATTATCACAATCCTCCCCTCCCACCAAATCGCTCAAGGCTCGTATTTCTATAGAGGTATTGAATATGGTGTCAGGTACTGGGATGGTGTCGACATTGGCAACCATGGTATCTTTGTGTTTGTTGGCCTGTAGACTACAGTGTCTCTTGAGGGTAATATTTTGGATGAATTTGTTCAAGTCTTTGAAGATGGTAAATGGGTTAGGTGCAATGGTAGGGGCGAAATTTAGACCTTGTTGTAATAACAATAGTTTATCATCAGTAAATTTATTGGAAGGCAAATTGAAGCTCTTTACAGTCTGCGCATTTCTTATGGGTATGGTGTGTTTAGATCTGCCCCCTCTCCTGCCTTGTCGTCGTATTTTTTTTTGTTGGGGCTGGATCGGGGGGTTAGGCATAAAAAAAGATGATTTATTGTGAGCACTAGGAGAACCAGGTGAGTGGCCAATGTTTCCAGCCACATCTTGTGTAGGATCACTATCCCTGGCTGGTGCCAAGGGCGTAATTGAAAGATCACAAGTAGGAACTATGTTGTCAACTATACCTTGTGCAACTGGTGCATCATGGATAGTAGTGGTGAAGGGAAGTGGAGTGGTGAAGGGATCAATGGATGATGAAGTGGTAGGGGTGGTGTCCTCTATAATAGCAGTGGTTAGTGCACTTTAGGCAGATATAGTATTGGACAAATCTCCATTGATGGTGGTATCTGTACATCTGAAGACTGATGTCAGCCGTGGGATGTTGGCCTGTGTGATTATATGTGTGCGCACATACAGTCAGGTCCATAAATATTGGGACATCGACACAATTCTAATCTTTTTGGCTCTATACACCACCACAATGGATTTGAAATGAAACGAACAAGATGTGCTTTAACTGCAGACTTTCAACTTTAATAGAGGGTATTTACATCCAAATCAGGTGAATGGTGTAGGAATTACAACAGTTTGTATATGTGCCTCCCACTTTTTAAGGGACCAAAAGTAATGGGACAATTGGCTGCTCAGCTGTTCCATGGCCAGGTGTGTGTTATTCCCTCATTATCACATTTACAAGGAGCAGATAAAAGGTTCAGAGTTCAGTTCAAGTGTGCTATTTGCATTTGGAATCTGTTGCTGTCAACTCTCAATATGAGATCCAAAGAGCTGTCACTATCAGTAAAGCAAGCCATCATTAGGCTGAAAAAACAAAACAAACCCATCAGAGAGATAGCAAAAACATTAGGTGTAGCCAAATCAACTGTTTGGAACATCCTTAAAAAGAAAGAACGCACCGGTGAGCTTAGCAACACCAAAAGACTCGGAAGACCACGGAAAACAACTGTGGTGGATGACCGAAGAATTCTTTCCCTGGTAAAGAAAACACACTTCACAACAGTTGGTCAGATCAAGAACACTCTCCAGGAGGTAGGGGTACGTGTGTCAAAGTCAACAATCAAGAGAAGACTTCACCAGAGTGAATACAGAGGATTCACCACAAGATATAAACCATTGGTGAGCCTCAAAAACAGGAAGGCCAGATTAGAGTTTGCCAAACAACATCTAAAAAAGCCTTCACAGTTCTGGAACAACAATCTATGGACAGATGAGACCAAGATCAACTTGTACCAGAGTGATGGGAAGAGAAGAGTATGTAGAAGGAAAGGAACTGCTCATGATCCAAAGCATACCACCTCATCAGTGAAGCATGGTGGTGGTAGTGTCATGGCATGGGCATGTATGGCTGCCAATAGAACTGGTTCTCTTGTATTTATTGATGATGTGACTGCTGTCAAAAGCAGCAGGATGAATTCTGAAGTGTTTCTGCACAATGCTTCAGAACGTATTGGAAGGCGCTTCACAGTGCAGATGGACAATGACCCAAAGCATACTGCGAAAGCAACCAAAGAGTTTTTTAAGGGAAAGAAGTAGAATGTTATGCAATGGCCAAGTCAATCACCTGACCTGAATCCAATTGAGCATGCATTTCACTTGCTGAAGACAAAACTGAAGGGAAAATGGCCCAAGAACAAGCAGGAACTGAAGACAGTTGCAGTAGAGGCCTGGCAGAGCATCACCAGGGGTGAAACCCAGCGTCTGGTGATGTCTATGCGTTCCAGACTTCAGGCTGTAATTGACTGCAAAGGATTTGCAACCAAGTATTAAAAAGTGAAAGTTTAATGGATGATTGGTAATCTGTCCCATTACTTTTGGTCCCTTAAAAAGTGGGAGGCACATATACAAACTGTTGTAATTCCTACACTGTTCACCTGATTTGGATGTAAATACCCTCAAATTAAAGCGGAAAGTCTGCAGTTAAAGCACATCTTGTTCCTTTCATTTCAAATCCATTGTGGTGGTGTATAGAGCCAAAAAGAATATAATTGTGTCTATCTCCCAATATTTATGGACCTGACTGTAGGTATCCATTAATCATTTATTATTTGAAGATTTGATTTGATTTAACCCTTTGAGAAGTATTTTTGTTCATGATATAATTTATAACAGATATACCCTTAATATTATATCTAGCATAGAGTCCTTTCCTTCCTGCATTTTAACCATTTTATTAACTTATTATAATTTATAATATTTGATTGATTACCAATTGTTAATAATTTAATAATAATTTTCTTAATTCATTTTTTAGTTAATTCATTTATTCATACAAATGTATTAATTTTATATCCGAGGTATATTTATACATTTATATTTATGTATTTAATCAATTAATTGTTTGATCGATTTCTTCAAACGTCATAAAATTATCATCATCCACTATTAATCGGCAAGCTTTTTACTCATATTTACAATCACTTCGGTCTACAACCATCTACCTATTTAACTACTTCAATACTGGGCACTTTCACTCCCTTCCTTCCCAGGCCAATTCAACTTTCAGCACTCTTGCACTTGCAATAAGAATTGCGCGGTCATGCAACACTGTACCCAAATGAAATTTTTATCATTTTGTTCACACAAATAGAGCTTTCTTTTGGTGGTATTTATTCACAAATCAATTTTTTATTTTTTGTGATATAAGCGAAAAAAAAGGAAATTTTGAAAAAAAGAATATGTCGTACTTTCTGTTTTAAAAGAAATCCAATCAAATCAAATTTTGTCATAAATTTAAGCCAAAATGTATTCTGCTACATGTCTTTGGTAAAAAAAAATCCTATTAAGTGTATAATAATTGGCTTGTGTGATCATGGACATATGTACGCAGATGATCATGTACAGATGTGTGCAGATGATCACTGACATATGTGTGCAGATGATCATTGGGACATATGATTTTAGTGTTACATATGTGGGGGACAGGTGTTTTTACTGTGTGGCGACATGTGTGTGGGGACAGTGTTTTGGGGGCACTATTTAGGGGACACTGTGTGTGTTTACATGTGTGGGGACATTGTGCCATTGATCAGTGTGTAAAAAGCTGTAAAAAACAGCTCATACTCACTGATCACTGGCTGGCTGCAGCGATCTGCTCTCCTCTCCTCACTGACAACTTCCGTGTGAGGAGAGGAGAGCTGATCGCCTAGCAACCAGCTCTCTGTTTACATCACATGACGGCTCTGATTGGACACAGCCATCATGTGATCAGGAGGGCCAATCACAGAGCCCTCCTGCCGATCGGAGATGCGCTGTGTCTGGGTGACACGAGCGCATCGGGATCGCGCCACTGTGAGGGCACGCACGCGACCCCCCCCGAGGGACGTTCCTGAACGTCCACTCAGAAGGAAGAAGTGCCCATCCGGCCGTATATGTGCAGTGGCCGGATGAGAGGTAGTTAAACCTGTCTATATGATTGAAGGGCCGGCCAGCCCATCAGATCTCTCTGTTTCTATTAACTCTATATTTAAGACTGCCAGGATTGCCAGCCAATCATGGTCTGATGAAGAAGCTGTAGCTTCGAAAAGCATTACGATTCCTTGCCACTGTGAATAATCACATTTCCTGTTCTTGTGAAGGCACGACCAGCTGCTTTTCGTTTCCTGCTTCCTGGTTCCCAGCTTCCTCTGGATCTGTCAGAAACCATAAACCAGACTGAGACAGAAGTACAGTAAAATCACACTTGTTTATTAATAAAAATAAAAAAGTAAATAGAGTACACGTAGTCAAAGCATAGCCAGAGTCCAGTAACCGTATCGAGTAGTCAGCCAAGCCAGAGTTCAGTAAGCAGATCGTGTAATCAGCCAAGCCAGAGTTCAGTAACCAGATCGGGTAATCAGCCAGGCCAGAAGTCAGGGATCCAAGTAGAGAAACAGCAAGCAGGATAAGGAGCCAGAAGGGATGTCAGCAAAGCCAGCCTTTAAACAGGAATGCAGGAGATGGTTTCTTGTGATGTGACCAAGGCGAAGGCAGGAATGAAGTGAGCTGGAGATCTTTAAATAGGCAGGACTGATGAGCAGATCCACAACAGCTGGTTAATTGTGGAGAGAGATGAGAGCTGGCAATTAGCCGACAGCTGAGCGGCCAGCTCAGAGAAGGAAGGGCTGAGCCAGCCCTGACAGAATCCCTGTAAGATCACACCAGTGCCCCAGGCTGCAAAGGGAAAACAGGTTGCCAAATAGGACGTTTATGAGACTCCAGGACTGGCGATTTTCACCACATTCTGAACTCATCTAATTTAACCTGTGAGCATAGGCATGCGCACAGGGTGTGCCGGGTGTGCCCAGGCACACCCTAATCACCCCATGCGCATTAGTATTATCGCTCTGTGTAGCAGCAGGAACATGTGAAAGATCTACATCTTACTGGCTCTGCCATAAGAGAAGTGTCTATGCTCTTCTCTTTCACTGTGGCAGCAGAGAGATCAATTTGCCGGGGTCATATATATGTAGACACACACACATGCATGTGGGTTTGAGCTTTAGGGTGCACACCCTAATGAAATTGGCTGCGCACACCTATGCCTGTGAGTTACTACTTATTTTTATAAAATATATGATTTATACTGCACTCAGTCTGGCGCCCCTCTGTTCCCATTAGAGGTTAAAATAGATCTAAACTAAAAAACAAATAAGATTTGCTATCTTATAGGGAACATCTAAAAATGTTTATTGTGCCTAAGCAGTAAAATGTAAATGAAACCTTAAATTTCCTCTTGAAAATATAACAATGCACTGACTGTGCCAAAAGCCTCATAGCTGTATATCTGTGTGAGATCATCTAAGGCACTGCTGCCTCTGACTGCTAGTCTCACCAGATTTGGAGTGAAATGTGTGATGTCACCTCTGTGCTGCTCACAGTTCTCCTTGCTGGAGAGGAAGCTGTACCTGAGGACCTGCAGTGCAATGATCTGAATTAGCTTCCTCCATTATATGGTTCCATCACCTCTTTTGGTGCTTCAGTATTTTTCTTCCACCAGTCATCAGGGGATAGCTTTGACATGAAGAAGCAAAGCCCTGCCTCTACTCAGATGGCCACCTTTACACTGAAACACAATGCATAACAAGGTATGGGTATTTAGTAATTGGAAAAAATCTGCTGCTGGGAGACCACATGCAATACTGGTGACTAGTCTTGTGCCCTCTGCCTGCCTTTTTTGGACAGTTCAGGCCCTATTTAAAGTGGAGTTCCACCCATTTAAAAGTCAGCAGCTACAAAAAGTGGAGCTGCTGACTTTTAATAATCAGACACTCACCTGTCCCACGGTCCAGTGATGCGGGCTCACAAAGCCCCGTTCCCCCCCTCTCCAAGGCGCCAACATTCTAACTGTGGGCGCCCGGCTGTGGCGCTGTGGATAGTCGGGCAATCTTCTGGGACCGCGGGGGGGAGAGGTGAACTTCCTTCCGGCCACCATCACTTAAAGCGGAAATTCCATTTTTTGGGTGGAACTCCGCTTTAAGGTTAAAACAAACCAGTAATGAGACTGATATGGAGGCTGCCATTGTTGAAAATGTTAGCTGACTGGCTATCATACAAGTCAAATGTTCTTCTCTAACTTATTAGCCTTTATATTTCTGTTGGTACAAGTTTTCTTTATTGCATAATGGACTTATCCTTCATATTCTTCGAGGCTGGATGCTGTAATACTTCATTAATATATTGTTGCCCATTGTATAGCTCCCGAGGCTAAATGTATATCACTAGAGATATAATTTTGTCTTATACCTGGCTTTGTTATTTTGTGTTCAGCACACAGCCAATTTAATCCTGTCCTTACACTCAGCATAATATTGACCGCAGCAGTCTATACAGGGAATTAATTCAATTTATGGACTTTCTATGGCTCTCCCGCTGGGGACAGTGGTTGTGAAAGGGCTGCATAAGTTTTAAACCTCTGCTGAGTAATGCTAATTAAGTGGGTAGATGTCTGTAATAAAAAAAAAAAAACACGTTTGCCTTTTATTATATCCTACTACCTATGTTTCAATTAAATGAACAGAGATGAAAGGGAATGTTTTTAGCTGAGGTTTTTGCTGAAGGCAATTGTTGTTCCTTTGTTTAGTTTTAGGTAACAGTTCCTTTTAGAAAGTTCTTACATTTGAAAAAGTATGCAGTCAGTAAAGGCAGGAATTTCGAACTGCAAACTTGCTTAATGGTGATCATTAACCTGTTGCCACTTGAGCAGTGGCGACCTGTCCATAGGGGGCCCCCACTATCTATGCGTCCGCCCCCCTAATCTAACTCAGTTTTTTTTTAAGCACATGATTAGAGCCTGAGGCTCTAATTGGCTTACCCACTTGTGTAACAGTAGCGAATTAATATTAGGACTCCCAGCCAATTGGGTCTCAGTCAGGACCCACTTCCAGCCTGTAGGGAGGAGAAGCAATGGCACCGGAGCGAAGAGCTGCAGCCCGGATCCATGTCTGCCTGATCCGCCTCCTTCCTAAAGTAAGGAGGCCTCTTAATGTGGCCGCATTCCCATCTGTGTCCTGCGTGGGGGGGTTAATCGCCACATCCCCATCCGAGGGGGGTCGCCGCATTCCTGTCTGTCTCCCACGCGGGGGGGGGCTTGGGGTTGTTTTTTTATACCCCCCCCCCCCCCAAAAAAAAAAAAAAATTGAGCACTGTACCTGAGTAACATGTATATGCAGGGACAAAAGAGTGGGTTATAACGCTCACACACAGCATATATGATTCAATGGGTGGATGATATTCCTGTGCTGAGAGCGTGCTCACTGTGCGTTCCCAGCACACAGACTGAGCTGTTAGAGGAATCTCGCAGTTCCCACTAACGACTGGTAGCCGGCAGGACTGGCTCCTGATCATGTGACCACTGTAACAGCAAATGAGAATGATCAGATGATCACCGATCAGAATGGACAGGTGGGAAGAGGTTAATATAAAAAAACAAAGAATTTCATAGCGCTGAAGCGTGAACCTTCAAAAGCAAGTCAGCCATGGTTCTCTTTAAAACTAAACCCCAGTCAAAAAGTTAAGTATGTTGCTGAATACGTAAAGTATATGGAAGCTGTTTTACCTGCCAAAGAATTTGTAATTCTACTGAATTAGTCCTGAGCCATATTGGACAGTAAAGCTAGGTCAACAACCATACTTTTCTCTACTGCAGTTAAACAATCACTTCCTTGCCCCCATCCTGTGATTGGGCAGTGAAAGAGAAGCAGCAGAATACTGCAGGAATCACTTTTCTCTCTCTTCTTGTCAAAATGTTCCTAGTTAGCACATGTGCATACAGAAAATCCTGACTGGCACTGCTGACCCTACTTCTCCCAGTGTAAAGTTCACTCTACATGGGTTTACAAACTGCTGATATTAAGAAAGATTCAGGTACTTACATTAGCAGCATTATAAAATACATGTGGTCAGGTGCAGTCTGCTGTCTCCACTGCAGGTGGAGCTGAACCGCAGCCTCAGTGCAAAGGGAGAGGAAGTCATGAGGAACATGTTCCTCTATGGTTTCCTGAGTCACTGGGACAATGATCCAGTTGGATGCTGGCCGCCCATGTGACTCTGGTGGCCATCTTGGGTGTGGCAGAGTCAAATTTAGGACCCTGTCCCCTGGGTTTGGCACACATTTATGTGGGCAGTGTAGAGACAGGTTACCCATCTGTCAGGGAAAGGTTCCAGATGAGAATGGAAAGCTTAGGGCTCGCAATCTCTTAGGTATCATTCTGTTTTAGTATGAGATGGCCAGGCCGCATTCTGCTCCCCCAGACAGACGCTGTCATTTCAGCTGATACCTGCTAAGCTACACACTGTTGGTATTCGTTAGTGCTCTTAGTTGAGCTCTCTCCCACCGGGTTTGTTGTGAACTGTTTTGTATTTACTACCATACAAGTACTACTAATTGCACTTGGACTGTGTGCATGCTATTACCGTCGCACCACGCTGTACCCACCCACATATATTTATAAATTAAATCTAGGCAAACAGCTATATACCTAAAAAAGAATTTTTGTCCAGACAGTTCTGAGATATCTTCAGCTCTGCCAGATAGCACAGCTGAGCTGTTCACCTGACTCTCTCTACTGTGGTTATGTAATACAGTCTAGTCACCTCCATATCTCTAAAGTGTAGCCTGCCATTGAAGGACTAGCAGTACAGTTAGTACCCTTCCCCTTGTAATAGTACCAATCATTTACTCCATAAAGAATAATGGGTGCCTCTCCTCTTCTGGTCCTCAACACCCAGCACCTCGTACATACCACCTCACTGGTGCTCTGTCTGCTCTATAGGGTATGACATCATCACATCAGATATTATATCTTAGCTGAGGAAAGCACTAGGAGTACTGAATGAGCAATGCCAAGGGCATATTACAAACCACTCTTAGTACTGTCAAGAGAAAAGCCTGAATACAATGCACAACATGACCCTATTGGTTTGAATAGAAGGAGTTGTAGTCCTGCTGTGGTACCTTAAATCACTGAAATGTGACATATCTGCACTTCCTGTCTCCTCCCCCAAGTCAAGACTGCATCTGCAGTAGTGGAAGACATGCAGATCAAAATATTGTATTCCCAGTCCAAGAATTAAGATAAGAAAAAAATTTTTTGTTTAAATGTGTTGACACATATAGGCACTAAGCTTAGGAAACAGGACTGCTCTTCCTTCCACCCTAGAATCCTTCTTGCTCAACAAATTAAAAACAGTTCCATTAGTTAAATGAGATGATCAAAAAGGGTTCCAAAGTGTGTGTGGTATACCATACCTGGGACCCTGGTACAATACTTTTCAACGGGAACCTCAGAAGCCCCAAGTCCCATAGAGTTCCGGTAAGCAAATTTTGGCCAGCTCCCCTGGTCGACAGTCTGGTGCAGCCTCCGCTTTCATTGCTCTTAATAAAAATGTGAGATAGACCTGATTAGAATATCTTGTAGCTACTGACACATCTCAAACACATTCCTGGCACTATACCAGTATGGCACTGGAAGAGAGGCCAATGCCAGTGTGATAGACACTTTGGCATTTTTGGCGCCAGCCTCGGGAACAGAAAAACACTGTGGAGAACAGACAGTACAGAGTGCACCGGTCTCACAAGCATAATCAGAGGACAGGACGTACTTATCTTATGTATGGTTTCACGTCAAACCTTCCAACCAATTTACTGGTATTTGCAACGACCTTAGTCAGCACAATAATATTTTACTCTACTGCATGAGCCAAGATTTCTCGTTTCTCAGAACAAGGGTGGACGCTGCGTACCCTATGAGCCTTGCACCGCAAGAGCACGCCGTTTTTTTCCAGGAACACTGTAGGTTTACAGAGGAACATCTCATCGTCTTGTTATTCGAATTAAAGTGCATTATCTTTAGATTGTTAAAAAAATGGAGGCATCGTTATAAATTAACATTTCATAATAAAAAAATCATTAATGGTGACCCTTTTTGTTACGTGCTTTGAATAGAATTCTACATCTAAAAGTCCGGTTCAAACTATCATTTAAGTGAGGGCTGAAATTGTATATTGGCTGCTTTTGATTATCCATGAAATGGGTGGGGTATCTTCCAGTGAGAGATCATAGCTTTACTATGTGCATTATTTGTTAACCAAGCATCAAGCAGAGTAATTGCATTCTTTCGGCCCTTGTACATTCATTGGGAAGGAATAATGTCAGCCATTTTTTGGTTTTGGCATTTTTTGGTGAGGTTAGCTTAGAAAACCCAACCTCGGCCAACATTTTTGTTTTTACTTTTGAGAAAAGTGGGTGAAGGTTAGAACATTTGTTGGGTTTTTATTGTTGTCTCTCTCCCCATTGGGAAGTTTTCCCTCACCTCTTGTCCTTGGAATGCCTAATCACACCCTGACACAAGGAGAGTCACTGAGGCAAAACATAAGGAAAAATCTGTTCATTAAAAACCCAGACAGCAAGAAAAATACAAACATACAGTATGTTCTAAATCCCCAATGCTCAACCTGCAAACAGGTCCACACCTCTCCCTTTGACACATATTGTGTGGTTCCCAGGGCTCCTGTAGACAGTGATCTGTGTTTTGGTGTTTACTCAAGCCAGTGAAGGAAAATGTTGTTAGAGTTGCTGGTTTGGGTTCTGTCGCAGTTTCTTATTTTTTTTTTGCTGTTCATGTCTGTCCTCTTTATTTACTTTCCTACAATCTTGCTCCTGAGGCTCAATTCACACTTCAGCACAACATCTCAACGTGGTAATTTTGCATCTTTTTTCGGTTTCACTATTTTTTAGACATGTGCAATTCGTTTAGTTCCGAATTCGTTTTTGAACGAATTTTGACAAATTCGTTAATTATGGAATTTTCGAAAGTTCAGAAATGCGAAATTAGGAAATTCGAAATTTGAAAATTCAAAAATTTGGAAATGTAAAACTCTGAAAATAAGAATGAAAATCTGAAAATTCAAAAGAATGAAAATCCAAAAATTTGAAAACCCGAAATAATAACTATTAAATTATAGGTATTGGAAATTCCTTTCAAATTTGGCTGTTAGTGAACGTAATGAGTACGAATTTATCCGAAGTTATGAATTATCTGAAATAACAAATGCCATATCTAAACCAATGGAACATAACGATCTAATAATAATAAAAAACAATAATAAGAATACCTTTTTATTATTATTTATTATCAATTTGTTCCCTTCCATTTGTTTAGATGCAGCATTCGTTATTTCGGATAATTTGTAAATTCAGATACATTTGTATTCGTTACGTTCAAAAAGGAAATTTCAATACCTATAATTTAATAGTTAGTTATTATTAGTTAGTTATTATTTGGAATTTTACTGATTTTCTTTCACTTTTTCAAATTTTCAAATTTTCTAAATTTCAAAAACTGAAATGCAAAAATTCGAACATTTGAAATCCGAAAATTTGAAAATCCAAATTTTCGGATTTTCGAGTTTCCAAAAAAAGCAAAAAAACAGATGAAACGAAAACGAACAAATTTTTTCTCAGTGCACATGTCTAATATTTTTTTTAATTGAAGGCTTTCACAAAAAGTAGAACAATGACAATGATGATGCTAAGCATTACACAAATTCCACAATATGAAGTACTCATATATCAAACATAGACCCCAGAAGAGCAGGTTCAGGGCCACTGTGCAAAACGAGCTGCACAGTGGAGGTTAGTATGATATGTTTGTTATTTAAAAAAAAACAAAAAAAGGAACCTTTATGCCGCGTACACGCGAGCAGTCTTTCCGGCGGACTAGGTCTGACGGGATTAGTCCGGCGGACAATCCAATAGTGTGTGGGCTAGTCCAAAAGCTTTTTGGGATAAAAATCAGACGGACCTAGAAATAGAACATATTTCCAATCTGTCCGATGGACTCAAAGTCCAACGGACTAAAATTGGGAAAACTGTTCGTCTGTGTGCTGGTCCGACGGACCAAATACGACGCAAGGGAAGCTATTGGCTATGGCTATTGAACTTCATTTTTTAGTCCCGTTTACGTCATCACGTTCAAACCAAACGGACTTATGAACGGATTTAGTCCTATCGTATGTGGCCAAGTCCGTTGGTTTGGAAAGACTGTCGGACCTAGTCAGAAAGTCCGTCGGAAAGACCGTCAGACCTAGTCCGCCGGAAAGTCCGCTTGTGTGTACGCGGCATAACAATCACTTTAAGAGTAAAGTCTATAATTGGAGGATCCATGGTGGTAGTGTCCATAATTATGGTGTTCTGACGAGTCGGTGTTCCTGGAGTGGACAACAGGTCCCAGCAACCCTCTTCTTCTTTAATAGTTCCCACGTGCCAGGGACCACGACCAATCTCCTTTTATAATACACGGGATGGGAGGCTGGACCCCAAAAAGTCCACAGAGAGGGTGAGAAGAGAAGGAATGTGATCATTTATAAAAAAGGGAAAAATGGTGTTTGTAATGTTTTTATATCTATACAAAAATGTTTAACTTTTCATTACTATTTTAACCTGAATGGGTTGTTTTACAAGGTAAGATTTTACAATCACTTTAAGGCTGAACTGCACCTAACATCTAAGAAATGAAAGAAAACTGTTTTTTTTTTTCATTTTTGGGATAAAGGTTTTTCATACATTCATAAAAGCTGATCAATGTAAGCACCTCTGTCACTGGTAAATGGTTTGTCTTAACCCTCTGGACAGCTTGGTCTGTTAAATGAAGTGGAAAAATAATAGACTTACTGGCTGGATCACCAGTAAAAATAAAGGAAAATAGCATAGAAAGAGAAAACTAATGCAGCCACCATATCTAAGAATTGGTGATTTCAATACATTTTTGTTTTTTGGGGTTATTACTGCTTTAAGAAAAGGTTTCAACAAAAGCTATTCTTATAAAGAAGTTTCTAAAACTATTTACCGTATGCTTCGTCAGTGATGAGAAATCTAAAGTCTGTGCAGAAACTGACACTTCCAGGAGTATCCATCTCAAGATCCCGTTCAGTGATTCCTTCTGCTGACCCTTAAAGGGTAACTCCACTTTCGTGGGGAAAAAAAATAGCGAATAAAGAAAAAGTAATAACGCGTGTACAATTGCAATACAAGTCATATTGTAATAGAATGTTATTAGAAATTACCTTTACAATCTGCAGCCGCTGTAATTTTCTATAAATGCAAAGCAATATGGCTACCTGGAGTTTTTCTGTACACAGAATATGTACTAACCACTCCCCAGAAACATAATTTCCTGCTTGTGTGATTGGCTCACCAATTTTCCCAGAAGTCTACACTAAGATACAAGTCAGGCATCCCCTGCAAAAAAAAAATTTAATTTTTGGTGAGATATTACCAATGGGAACATGTCTAAAGGGATGCAGGCCCAGCAGCTTTCCTCATTAGTGCCCTGCAGCTGCCACAGCTGACTGATAATTATGAAACCACTCCCATTAGACCCACTTAGTACAGAGGCACAGACAAACATACATGGATTTCTTTGAGCCCTTTCACACTGGGGCGGGGGGCGGCGTCGGCGGTAAAACGCCGCTATTATTAGCGGCGTTTTACCGTCGGTATGCAGCCGCTAGCGGGGCGGTTTTACCCCCGCTAGCGGCCGAGAAAGGGTTAAATACCACCGCAAAGCGCCTCTGCAGAGGCGCTTTGCCGGCGGTATAGCCGCGCTGTCCCATTGATTTCAATGGGCCGGAGCGGTATACACACCGCTCCTTTACCGCTCCGAAGATGCTGCTGGCAGGACTTTTTTTACCGTCCTGCCAGCGCATCGCTCCAGTGTGAAAGCCCTCGGGGCTTTCACACAGGAATACATGCAGCGGCACTTTCGGGTCGGTTTGCAGGCGCTATTATTAGCGCAATAGCGCCTGCAAACCGCCCCAGTGTGAAAGGGCTCTTTAGAATATCAAAAAGGTAGGATCTGCAACAAAGGTTGTTATAATCCTTGCAATATACATAGATCACCCAGGGGGAATGGTTTTTTCTCAACAAAAGTGGAGTTACACTTTAAACAATGGCCTGAACAAGGACCTTCATGGCAGGATAACCAGGTAAAATAATAATGAAGCTATAAATAAAAACTATGCACTTAGAGTAATAAAACAAAAATACAATTATATTAAAACCAGAGTTACATTGTAAAGCTTGCATGAAATTGTAGTGTTCAGATTTAAATTTACTTTGAAGCCAAACCTCCAGGAAAGAAATCTCATTCCCTCCAGGAAACCTGAAAATTTTGCCTTGCAGTGGGTTGCGCTTTCACTGCAAGGGTTAACTGCTCATTTAGTCTAGGAGGCATGTAAAAGTAGAATTACTTATCTAGTCTTCTTCTTTTTCACACTGCTACACTGTTCCCCATAGCATCTTTTCCACCATTCTCCAGTGGACTATGGCAGCCCTTTTTACCAGGGTTCCCAGGCATCCTGAGGTGCCTTGAGGTTTCTTCAGAGGTGCTTTGGCAAAATGTCTAAAAATTGCACCAATATTCTATATGAGCCAGTGGGCGGATGAAACCTTCCTTTTAGTTACACAAAGCCATAGGTTTTCATTGTACACCATTACAACCTTCTAGTTGCCAACCTCCTAGCGACCCAACTACATCATAGTTGATAAGGAGGATGTCCGTTGCCTGCATATCATCCTTGTTTGACCCTCCCTTGCCTCTCTCCATCAGCTTTGGGGTCTTATTAGCTAAGTGATGGAGAAAGACTGAGGGAGAAGAGAAACATTGGAATTCTTTGGAATACTACTAGTATACTGGTACTAGCTAGTATACTTTGGAATACTAGTCAGTACCAGATTTCAAAAGTGTATTTGCTATGGTAGAATATATCACCTCTAACGTTGGATGTCCTATGTGTATTGATGTTGCTGCATTATGTAAAACTATTAGAATAGTTTTTACATTTTAGAATGGAGTGCCTCAAGATTGTCCATGATTTTGGAGGGTGACTCAAGATTGTCCATAATTTTAAAGGGTGCCTTGACTGAAAAAAGTTTGAGAAACACTGGTCTATGGTCTTGATTTCATCAAGACTAATGCAGGGTTCATAGAACATTGGGACGCCAAGGGACAGTCCACCACCAGAACATGGGGGACCGTTGGCCAGGACAACAAAGGATTGGGTAAGAAAAAGCCATTTTATTCTCCCCTAGATCTAAATCAGCAGTTAAACCCTGGACTTGGCCCTATTGCAAGGGAGAATTTTCAGATTTTCCGCAGTTGGGCTTTAAACATGTTCATAAAAGCAATGAGAGACGGAAACAAAGACACATGATATCACATGAGTTTAATGTGATAGATAACGCTTGTTTTGTGCCTTTTCTTTCTTTATAAAGGATCGCCCGCTGGGTACCAGTCATAACTGGATGAAACAAACAAAAACAGGATATTGAAGTTTTGATTTCAGCGTAGTCTTACTGGAGACAAAAAGAAATGTTAAAAAAACTTTGATTACTTTTTTTGGCAAACAGCACAGAACACATTGTGACTGCTGCTGTAAAAATGGTTTGTGGAAATTTCAACTGGAGCCCCGTGTATCTGAAAAGTAGTCTTGTGGATGAGTTTGGGCAAATATCCTTTCCTACCTTCATATCTCTGAATGATCTGAAAGGAAAAAACAGGGAGGGGGAGGCGCCGACCTGAGTGTAGTATTAAAATGATGACTTTAATAGGATAAGATTAAAAACACTTACAAGATGATAGAAGATGCATGCGTGTCAAAGTAAAGTGCAGTCCTGGCATTCCACATGGCTCTGTGAGTCCCACCGTTGTTCCGGATAGATGGAAAGGATTGAGCAGCTGGCTGGAATGGATCACAGTGTTTCTCCAGGAGTAAAGGAACCAAGCAGTTTCACACAGACCAGCATGCACCGTGGAACAGGAAGTGATGTCACCAGCATCTGATTGGACCTAGGCAGAGCTGGAATCTTGTCAATCAGGGCTGCAGTGATGAGAGCCTTTCATTAAAAACAAATAATTATTATAAGTCCATGAGACCATAGGGGTCAATACTCTATGGTCAATGATGGCAGTTGTCCTCAGAGAAAGCCAGCTCTGTAAACAGGATGAGAGAAAAGGGGAACACAGGAAGCGCCACTTGAGTGTAGTATTAAAATACAATTTAATGGCAAGGTAAGCAATGACACTCACAGGATAAAGATTAAAACAAGCTCATCTGTATGTGGTATCTCTTGTGGCATCCAAGGCAAGTATCCATGCTTTGTAGAGATGTCAGGGGATCCACTTTTGGTCCTGTGGCCACCAGGAAGTCAGCTGGAACCAGCGTGGAACGCAGGGAGGTGATGTCACTGGAAGTGGAGGGGCATTAGGGAGAGAGACCGTGCTGGATAGGCAGAATGGGCAGACTACGTGCTCAGAGCATCAGCTTCTTCTAAAGGCCTAGAGAGGCTGCGCTAAAATTATACTATTTAAGTGCCTGAGCCGGCTGTAGAACAACAAGCACCAGCACGCACAATACACAACCAGTAACCACATAGGGATGATAGTAGATGTTGGGCCAGGAGGTCTCATAGGACTGACACTGACTATATTACTGAGCCAAAATAGAGGTAGCTAAGGCATATATATAGGCAGGAAGATTATATGAAGAGGTAACAACTTATATTAAAAAGTATTATATATATATATATATATATATATATATATATATATATATATATATATATATATATATATAGTAAAGTTTGGGGAACCAGCTAGATCGCAGGACACAGGCTTTTCACTCAAATTGAGATTTATTGAACTTAAATAGCTTTACAGCAGCAAAACAAAAGAAAAAGGTTTCAGTCTCACCGACTTGCAAAGTCCAGAATTGCTATTGCAGTTAAGCAGTCCTTAGTTTCTGTTGCAGGTAGATTCCCCTAGCAAGAGGCTTCCAGGCAGGACACTGCTGTTCACTATTGCTGCACACCAAAAAACACCATCCACCATCCACATTCTCCTCTACACTCCTCCACACCCTCTCTAACTTCCTGTCTTGTTTTAAACCCATTTCCTCTGACAGGTGAGTTAACCCTTTTTTGTTCCCTTAAAGGGAGCACAGTCCAAACAGAGGGGAAACATAGCATCCTTCCAGGACCCAGCCACGGCGTCCTGTACATATCCCCCCCCTGTGCCCCAACGCCATGGAGGTGGAGGCAACAGTGGAGCTCAAACAATGGACTCGGGAGAGGGCATCTGCATTTTGATGCAGTCTCCCGGGCCTATGCTCCACTACAAATTTAAATTCCTGGAGTGCCAGGAACCACCGAGTAACCCTGGCATTATTCCCTTTACCCTGTCTCAACCATGTTAAAGGGGCATGGTCAGAAATCAGCCTAAACTTCCTCCCCAAAAGGTAATATCTGAGGGACTCTAGAGCCCACCTAATGGCCAGACACTCTCGTTCAATTATAGCGTAGTTTTTCTCCGCTGGTGTTAACTTCCTACTGAGGAAGACTACCGGGTGCTCCTCTCCATGAACAACCTGAGACAACACTGCTCCCAATCCTACATCGGAAGCATCAGTTTGGACCACAAACTCTTTTGAAAAATTGGGTGCTACCAGGACAGGGTGTTGGCACAGTGCCGACTTGAGCTCCAAAAAGGCCTTCTCAGCGTCTGCATTCCACTCCACCATGACCGATTTCTGACCCTTAGTCAGATCGGTCAATGGAGCCGCCAACGTGGCAAAGTTGGGTACAAACCTCCTGTAGTATCCCACCATGCCCAAGAATGCACGTACCTGCTTTTTTGTGAGGGGACGGGGCCAACTCTGTATAGCCTCTACCTTGCTGACCTGAGGTTTCACCACCCCTCTACCCACGATATAGCCCAGGTATTTCACCTCCTCCATTCCCAAAGCACATTTTTCAGGGTTTATTGTAAACCCCTCCTTCCAAAGAGGGTCCAGCACTGCCTGGACTTTGGGCAAATGTGATTCCCAGTCTCTGCTAAAAATGACTATGTCGTCCAAGTACACTGAGGCATACTTCCGGTGAGGTCGTAAAATCCTATCCATTGCTCGCTGGAATGTGGCTGGAGCAGTTTGCAATCCAAAAGGCATCCTTTTGTACTGAAAACTACCCTCTGGGGTAGAAAAAGCAGTTTTCTCCCTAGCAGCCTTAGTCAACGGGATTTGCCAATATCCCTTGGTAAGGTCTAACGTAGTGATAAACCTGGCTGGACCTAGTCTCTCAATAAGCTCATCTACCCGGGGCATGGGGTAGGCATCAAATCGTGACACTTCATTAAGTTTCCGGAAATCATTGCAGAACCGCAGAGTCCCATTGGGCTTCGGTACCAACACAATCGGGCTCGACCACTCACTCTGCGATTCTTCAATAATCTCCAGGTCTAACATCTTCTTCACTTCCTCTGAAACAGCCTTCCTTTGGGCCTCTGGGATGCGGTAGGGCCGGACAAAAACTTTGACTCCTGGTTCCGTGATGATATCATGCTCTATGGTACTCTGAGCCCTGGCAAGTCTGAAAATTTTTCTTCATTTCTCTGCAAGAACTCCTTTGCCTGCTGACTTTGGGTTTTAGACAGGGTATTTGCTACTTGGACACTCTCCACCCCAACCCGAGGCTCCAATCTTGCACTAGCCAGGGAGGTCACTGGTTCCCTCTCTGTCCAGGGCTTTAACAAGTTTACATGATATATTTGATAGGGTTTCCTCTTACCCGGTTGGTGGACTTTATAATTCACCTCTCCCACTTTTTCTACAACTTCAAAGGGGCCTTGCCACCTGGCTAAGAATTTACTTTCCACAGTGGGAATCAACACCGCTACTCGATCCCCCACTTGGAAATTCCTTATTTTAGCAGCCCTATTATAGACTCGTCGTTGAGCCTCCTGGGCTTTTTGTAAATGTTCCTTGACTAGTGGCAACACAGTTCGGATCCTCTCCTGCATTTGGGAAACATATTCAAGAACACTCTTATGCTGACTAGGTTCACTTTCCCATTCCTCTTTAACAAAATCCAGTAGTCCGCGAGGTCTCCGCCCATATACCAACTCAAAGGGCGAAAACCCAGTGGAGGCCTGGGGCACTTCCCGGATAGCAAACAGGAGAGCTGGTAACAGACAGTCCCAGTCTTTCCCATCCCTTTGTACAACTCTCTTAAGCATAGATTTAAGGGTCTTATTAAAGCGTTCTACTAACCCATCCGTTTGGGGATGGTAGACCGATGTGCGCAGCTGTTTAATCCGGAAGAGCTTGCACACGTCGGCCATAACCCTCGAAATAAACGGGGAGCCCTGGTCCGTTAGTATTTCCTTGGGAAAACCAGTCCGCGTAAACAACTGGAATAATTCCCGGGCAATAGCCTTAGAGGAGGTATTCCGCAGGGGTAGAGCCTCAGGATATCGGGTGGCATAGTCGAGAATCACCAGTATGTAGGAGTGACCTCGAGCCGACTTCACTAAGGGACCCACTATATCCATGGCTATCCTTTCAAATGGGACCTCAATTATGGGCAGAGGGACCAAAGGATTCCGGAAGTGGGTCACCGGAGCGGTCAACTGACAGGTGGGACAAGAGGTACAGTATCTCCTTACCTCTGCTTTCAGACCTGGCCAGTAAAACCGGTCGGTGATCCGTGCCTCCGTCTTTTCAACTCCCAGGTGTCCCCCTAAAACATCATCATGGGCCAGGTCCAGGACCTTGCGTCTATACTGTTGGGGTACCAATAATTGCTCTACCACATTTTCTCTCACTTTGGTAACCCAATAAAGCAATTCATTACATATTGCAAAGTGTGGCCACCGCTCATTCGCACTTGGCTCTTGGGGAACCCCATTTATTACTACCACCTGTTCCCGTGCATGGGCCAAAGTGGGGTCCTGCATCTGGGCAGTACCAAATGCCCCCTGCGGAACACCCAAATCCGGCAGGGCAGGGGTAACAGCCACTTCCTCATCCTCTTCCCCCAGCATTACCTGAAGTGGGGAAGGTTCCCCCCCCACTTCAGTGTTCAGGTAGGTCTGTGAACCACACATTTTGACACCCTTAATAACATCAGCACTACTTGCATCACCATTAACCAAATCATTAGCATTTTCAAGAACATTCGGCATTTCAGGGTTATTTCTCTCAACCGCAGGAACAGAGGGACTAGTTTCTCCCCAGTCTCTGGACCGTTCAGGTAGTTCTCCTTGTCCCCACAGTTTTGCAAATAATGGACAGTCTCGTCCTATGATAACATCATGTACCAAGTTCTTTACCACCCCCACCTCTTGAGTACCAGTGCCACATGCTGTGGAGATGGTCACCGAGATGAGAGGGTACTCTCTAGTGTCCCCGTGAATGCACACCACCCGTAAAGTTTTTCTTACCGGACCGATCTTCCCAATTACTCTAGGATGGACCAGGGTTACCATGCTTCCGGAGTCCAGCAAAGCCCAGGCAGGGAGGTGGTTCACTTGGACTTCACACTCGAATTTCTCTTCTCCAAGATCGATATGTGTTGTACATGCTTTATGGGCATAAAAAGACCCCCTCCGAAGAACCCCGCATTCCATGGGCTCCTCTTGCAGTGGGCAGTGGGCCCGGGTATGGCCCCAGGAGTGACATCGCCAACATTGTACATCCCCTCCTCTCCGAACAGGAACAGATCGCTGAGAAGGTATCGGGAGTGACTCTTGACCTTCCGGGGTGTTGGTTCCAGGGCTCCGGGGAACGTCCTTTCGAAGGGCAGCAGTCGAACGAATATGCCGTGGCAGACTGGGTCCTTGGCGCTTGGTAGGGCCAAGCAGATCCTCCACCACTGTGTATCGTTCCACCATCTTGACAAGGACGTTCACTGTTTTGGGGTCTCCATGGCTGACCCACCGTTGTAGGTCGTCTGGCAGTGACCTTAGGTATCGGTCCAGCACGACCCGCTCCACGATTTGGAGGCCAGACAACATTTCGGGCTGCAGCCATTTTTTTACCAGTTGCACCAGGTCATGCATTTGAGACCGTGGTGGACGATCTGGACGATACTTCCATTGGTGCACTCGTTGGGCCCGAACAGCTGTAGTTACCCCCAAACGAGCCAGTATTTCTGCCTTTAATGTTTGATAGTCTTTAGCGTGATCTGGTGGCAGGTCGAAGTAGGCTTTTTGAGGATCTCCGGTTAGGAAAGGAGCAATTAGGCCGGCCCACTGGTCCTGGGGCCACCCTTCTCTCTCTGCCGTCCTCTCAAATGTAGCAAGAAATGCCTCTACATCATCACTCAGGGACAATTTCTGCAAAAAATGGCTTGCCCTCACGGTCACCTGGTTGCCAGGGGCAACAGCCGCTTGCTCACGGCCCTGAGAAAGCTGCTGCACTACTTCTTTTAAGGCAGTCACTTGAGCCTGCATAACCTCTTGCTGGGTCGCTTGCTGGGCTGCCAACTGCGCCACCAACAGGCGAGTGTTTTCTTGCTGTACCTCCAGCTGGGTTGTTAAGCGCTGATTAGCTTCCTCATGGCGAGTCTGCGCTTGTATAGTCTGCGCTTGTATATTAGCCAAGGACAGCTGTTTAATTAGCTCCTCCATTGCTTCAGCTTTCAGGGTTTGTGCGGCTTTAACCCAGGACATAAATCCACTGTACTGTCCCTTTAAATGTCAGTTTTAAGTCCAATACACAAAAAAAAAAAAAAAAAACAGCAAGAAAAATGCCTGTTACTCTGTCCTGCCCGCATTTGAGCACCACTTGTAAAGTTTGGGGAACCAGCTAGATCGCAGGACACAGGCTTTTCACTCAAAAGGAGATTTATTGAACTTAAATAGCTTTACAGCAGCAAAACAAAAGAAAAAGGTTTCAGTCTCACCGACTTGCAAAGTCCAGAATTGCTATTGCAGTTAAGCAGTCCTTAGTTTCTGTTGCAGGTAGATTCCCCTAGCAAGAGGCTTCCAGGCAGGACACTGCTGTTCACTATTGCTGCACACCAAAAAACACCATCCACCATCCACATTCTCCTCTACACTCCTCCACACCCTCTCTAACTTCCTGTCTTGTTTTAAACCCATTTCCTCTGACAGGTGAGTTAACCCTTTTTTGTTCCCTTAAAGGGAGCACAGTCCAAACAGAGGGGAAATGTAGCGTCCTTCCAGGACCCAGCCACGGCGTCCTGTACAATATATATATATATTAATATGTGTAGCAAGGTCCCCCTAATGGTGAGTTAGGGATAGCTGACATCCTTCTGTGTAGAGTGGGTTATAAGGCATGTTGAGTGTAATGCAAGATGAATCAGTGGGCCCAAGACCCTTTTTGAATGCAAAGAGATTTATTGTCTCTTGAACAGAACTGTGGAAGAGAGGGTTATAGCCAGGACACCCTTAAGTAGATGCAATGATAATTGGCAGACTCTATAGGAGGACAGCTATACAGGTGAAGGCCTCCAGCCAGACATCACTTCTGTATAGGTAGGGCTGCTTTCTTCTTATTGCAACAATCTTGTAGCAGTTACTAACGGTAGTTGTATTCAACTATTGGCAACAAAAACAGTTCTCGGCTTACTCCACAGTCACTCACTGTGGATCTTTACTCAATAAACTCCCAGTCTTGCACTAGACTTCTGATCCAATATCCACTGGATCCCCTGAGCTCTTCCACTTTTAGCACTCAGTATCTTCTTCAAGCATCACCCCCATTTCCCTGCTGAGTCCCTGGCTTGGCACCCACTGATACTTCGCAAGCATCACCTCTGCTGTCCCGCTGGATCCCTGGCTTGGCACTCGCTGAAAATTTCCTACTTCTTCACTGTCCCTGACTGGTGAGAAGACTGCTTTGGTACTGGCTTCAGCTTACTCACAGTGGTCTCCGGTAACAATGTGGATGGTCCCTTAGTGACAACAGCTTCCCCTTCTACCTCTGACCACAGTGGGTTCCCCGTCCAGCTGAATCGCTACTTCTGGTTGGACTACAAGCCAGTAGTCCCAACCATATGCTGCTTCTCCTGCTCCTGGATAGGCCTCAGGCAGCCTAGCAATCAGGTGTCCCAGGATAGGCCTCAGGCTTACGGCCTAGCACCCCGGGGCAGCATAACACATGTCCACCCAGACAGCCGTCCAGGTGGAACAGAACCCCAATCACCCCCCCCACCAAATAAATAGGCTCTCAAAGCAGGCCAAGGGACCAAAGAAGATCCCTGCTCATTTGCTGAGACACCTCATCCATTCATGTCTGAGCCTGCAAAGCCCCTGTCTTATTTAATGTCACTAGCATAGTGCCACCTAACAATTGACCAAGGCAACTATCGCCTGGCAACTTAATTTGATAGCAACCCTGCCTAAACATCAGGGTGTTACATTATGAATCAGAATAAGAATGAAATAAAAATACAACAATGCAATTACAACAATAAAATTACATGACAAATAGACTAGCATAAGAAGAAAATGCAAAAGCATCTATAATCCAATATAATCGATGGATGCATAGGGGATCTTTAGGAAGCTATGGTAAGATCCATGTGTATGGCACATTCAACAAAAATATATATAAGTATATCTAAAAAACATGTATCGAAATACGCACATACACACACACACTAAGAAAATAGCAAGGTCCATAAGTGTATGGACATGGGACTGGTGGGTGCAGTACCTGCTATGGATATACATAATGGGTGCAGAGGACTGGAGGGGAAGGACCATGATCCCCTATGTTGGCAATATATAAACCTTTTCAGTCCCTTAGTGCCTTATGGGTCCATATGCTCCTCCACTGTTCCTTGCATGTGTATATACGTGCATACATACACTTATGAACCTTACTATTTTCTGAGTGTGCATATTTCGATAAACGTTTTTTAGATATATTTATATATATATTTTTGTTGAATGTGCCATACACATGGACTTTACCATAGCTTCCTATATTGGATTATAGCTGCTTTTCCATTATCTTATCTAAGTCTACTTGTCACGTAATTTTATTGTTGTAATTGTATTGTTGTATTTCTTATTTGTTCTTATTTTGATTCATATTTTATATATATATATATATATATTTTTTTATATATATATTTTGACCTCTTCATATAATCTTCCTGCCTATATATTCCTTATCTACCTCTATTTTGGCTCAGTAATATAGTCAGTGTCAGTCCTATGAGACCTTCTGACCCAACATCTACTATCATCCCCATGCGGTTGCTGGTTTTGTACTGTCCATGCTGGTGCTTGTTGTCCTACAGCCGGCTCAGGCACTTAAATAACACCACTTTAGCACTGTCTCTCTAGGCCTTTAGAAGAAGCTGATGCTCCGAGCACGTAGCCTGCCCATTCTGCCTATCCAGCACGGTCTCTCTCCCTGATGCCCCTCCACCTCCGGTGACGTCACTTCCCTGCCTTCCACGCTGGTTCCGGCTGACTTCCTGGTGGCCACAGGACCAACAGCGGATCCCCTGACATCTCTACAATGTGTGGATACTTGCCTTGGACGCCATGAGAGATACCACATACAGATGAGCTTGTTTTTAATCTTTATCCTGTGAGTGTCATTGCTTACCTTGCCATTAAACTGTATTTTAATACTACACTCAGGTGGAGCTTCTTGTACTCCCCTTTTCTCTCATCCTGTTTACAGAGATGGCTTTCTCTGAGGACAGCTGCCACATTTAACCACAGAGTATTGACCCCTTATGGACTCATAATGATTATTTGTGTGCCTACTTATATGTTCACAGTCACATTGTCTTTCTTACAGTTATCTTTTTCAGAGTTTTTGATAAGAAAGCAGAAGGACTGGCAGGGACACCAGGAATTTCACACAAAGGGAGCAATACAAAGAGAACAGAATACTTTCTCATACAAGTACATGGTACGGCAGGCACATATCAGTACTATGAAGTGTAAAAAAACACTTTAAGTCTTAGCTTACCAAGGGTTATAGATCGTCCTCATGTGACAATGCTGGGGCTTGGAGATTGGCTTAACTCTTGCACACAAAAAATTTTGCTTGTAGGCAAGTGCCTACCAAGGGAATGTTCTGTGTGGCAAGCCAGATTAGCCTGCCCAGGTTAGGGAAGGATTAAGTTCTGATCACCAGTTTCCTGGCTTTTTTCCTCGTTCATATATATAGGGGAAAGGCCAGGCTTGAGGGAGCTTGAAAGGCTTCTATTCGGGGCCGCATGAGAGCCAAAGGGTCTGTGTCAGCTGGAAGAATGTAGCCTTCGTCTGCCACCCCAAGGGAACTCATCAGTCATGGACACCACCTAAATAGACTGACACCTTTACAGGTATGCCTGGGCAGCCGTGGAATAGTTAACTAGCAGTTGGACTGAGATGCATTTTATGTTGTAATGTTCCTGAAGCATTTTAAGTAAAGTTCTTGAGTCTGGTCTGAAGTTATTTAAGGGGTGCATGGTGGTACATGGCGTATTAGAAGAACAGGACCTGTAAAGCACATATGAGGTATGAAAACAGAGCCATTACAAAGGGTTGACTTGGCAGAAGAGTCGGAGATGTAGAGTAGTTGCCACAAGTAATTATTAAACCAAGAACTGGTGGGAATGTATAGCAGCTGGCCATAAAGTGTGGTACATGGTGTAGGTGACAGGTCTGATGGGGTTGGTACTCTGCCTCCCTCCCTAGCGGTCAGTTTCCCCAAAAGTAACTGGGAGTGAACCCGTGGTAAAGAGACCCCATATACCTAGCCGCATGGTATGGGAGAGCAGCAGGAGTTAGGTGAATGCATGCATGAGGTCCGCGCTTTGTGCATGGTGGGACCCCATTCTGTCACTGGGAGTGAGGAGGCAGAAATACGCTTGCATGGGCTCAGTGGTGTCCCTCCTAAATGCAACATACAGTACATTGAGGAAGATGTGCAGTAACATGGGACAACACGTTTCACAGAGGAACTCTGTACATCTAACCACTGCACACAGTGTACGGCTCACCTCTAAGCCGGGGTACCGCCATAATGTCGACTCTCACATGAATATGGCCCCACCTGGTCTTGGGCACATGTGCGCACATGTGAGAAAGTTAGCCCCAAGTGCAAAGTAAGTAGATCCCGTCCACAGAAACTTGAGATTTTAAAAAGGGGAATTTTGTTGGTACCAATTCAGTAGTGTTTACACTTATTTGTTTTCACTTTAAAAGAGAAAATGCACATTGCAAAGGAATATGCCCCAGAGCTTAGTGAATGTGGTGAAATTTCACTTTGCAAAGAATACCCAATCGCATGTGAGAAAGAAAGTAAAACTGCATTTTTGCTTACATATGATTGCTTGCATATGATCAGCAGAGCTTCACTTTATTCACTAAAATTCCCTTGACAAGTTCAACGTCCCTTGCAAAGTGAACAACCTATTTGCCTTTAACCCCAATCAGTAAATTCACATATAGGGCTTGTGAACAATAGCATTGCTTTTTAAGGACAAGATTTTACATTCAGATGTAGCTCAGCTCAAACACATGCATTCAAATGCAAAAGGTCTGCACTTGATATGCTTCACCTGCAATGCATACATGTCTCCAATAGCACATAAAGCACTCAGAGGAATGCAAAACAGGTTACACGCACCTTCAGGACTGTAATCTGCATTGCACCATTGGGGTAAACAGGAATCCGCTAACCTGTGTTTGTCCTGCATTTTAATCGCCCCGGCACACAATCCAGTGAGGCATACCAAAATTAAATGAGATCTTTAATACATAATGTGTACATAGTAACAGAAATTTGTAAGGAGCATGGGGAAAAAGAATGGACCTTTAGTTAAAGCTGGGTATACACTAGTAGAATTTAAAACGAAAATTCTAAGGAAAATTCCTACGAAAATTCTCAATATATTTGAATGTCATTCTAAAGTAGTTCAAGATTCCATTTGCTTTTAACATTCAATTTTGGAATAATTGGACTTTACTGAACAAAAACTGCTAGAAATTTATACATTCAAGAAAAATTTTCCTTCCTGCTCCTTTCTAAGAAGTAAATTTTCTCGGCGAAGTAGAAAACTATCCCCAATTCGACCCCTATTAGTAAACAAAAATGTGGAACAAAATTTTACTAGGGTATACCCAGTTTAAGACTGGGCTTATAAAGCAGTGAATCTGCAAACATTCTCTGTGTGTTTTAATGGTGTTGATTGATTCTCCGACAGAGAATGTTTGCTGAAAGTCGCATTCACTGCTTTATTAACAGATGATTTCTTAGATCCTTGCATTAGCCATATTTCCAGTAAAAAATAAAAAAAAAAACTGCACGACTTAAAAAAATAGCAACAATGATAAAGAAGCACAAGCAAACAAATGGCTCATTTTTTTCATCACAATGAACTAACAGCACACCCTGAAACAGCACTGAAAGCATTTTA
Source organism: Aquarana catesbeiana (assembly GCF_042186555.1). Lineage (NCBI taxonomy): Eukaryota > Metazoa > Chordata > Amphibia > Anura > Ranidae > Aquarana > Aquarana catesbeiana. Next base: position 571,809,217 of record NC_133326.1, read on the forward strand.
CCTCACATAGATAATAAGAGGCCAGAGGGGGCGCTTCTCTTGTGAAAGCCGAAAAAGGCTGAAATTCTATGTCTAATTATGCTGCATACTAAATGATCTGGTGTTCTTGTTATATTCATAATGGATACACACAGAATAATTCACACCTGTATTACGCCTAACAATGGCTATTTTATTCTAAGAAACACAATGCCTATTTTCCTGGCCATTTTTAAGTCCTCCGTCTCCGCTTCTCAAAAGGTAATTGTAGCAATAAAATAATTTCTTCTCTGGAAGTAGTCCTAAAGTGGACCTTCACTCCCAAACAGCACTTTCCATCTTTTCAACAATCTGCCCCGCAATCTTAAAAACTCTGTTTTTTACCTTTTATTTTTATTTTTTTGCTCTGGTCTGCCCCTGACTTCATTCTTGCCCAGGTGAGAAAGACGTCTACCCCACTCCAGCAGTCTCCTGGGATTATAGATAGCAGCTTGAGGAGGGCGGATCTAACGGCACGTCATTGTGGGCCAGCTACAAGAACTCAGAAGCTTGTGCTTAGCATCTTCTGGTTTAACCTCTTGGCACCAACGGCACGCAAATATGCGGCCTCTCGGCGGGTGGGCCTTGGCGCCCAGCAGCTACATATTTGCGTATTAGATTGCAAACACAGCTGTGCCCTGCGTGCTGCTGGAACAGTTGCCAGCGGCTAACGGAAATCTCCTGATTGCTGCTTGCAATTGGGAGCTTTCCAATCATGTGAGTGCTGCGACAGCCAATCAACAGCGCCAAGAGTTTAAATGTATTTTCTACTGTGTCAGGTGCACTGTTTAGTTAATGTTGCCCAATAGATGTGGTGCTGTTTAGTAGACAAGAGTTAACTTTCTTAGCCAGGTTTTCCCAGGTTTTTCTGAAGACTACCACCCTCCTCTGGACAAAGCATATAAAAAAGGGGGACTCTATCCAAGTCAGGAGTCCTGGTCTTTGCTCTCACATGGGAAGAGAAGGAGAGTGCTGCTGAGGATGTAATCTGCACTTTGCTACCTTACCACCCCTTGTGGGCGCACAATCAGTGTTCCTGGGGGTATGGACTTTGCTGCTAAACTTATGGACTGATGGACTTTTCCACCTGTTTAAGGTATGACCACCTTATTGGGCACAAGAAAGCATCGGGGACACACTAGTAGGCAATTTAGAGGACTTTTTACAGGAATGTGTATGGAAGATGTTGCTGAGAACTGTTATCTGTTAAATTAACAATTTTGGTAAAAGAACTTTATTGTTAAAGGGGTTGTAAAGGTTCGTGCTTTCTCACCTTATTGCATCCGGATGCATTAAGGTGAAAAAACACCTGGCAGTAGGGATGAGCCGAACACCCCCCGTTTCGGTTCGCGCAGAACGTGCGAACGGACTGAGAGTTCACGCAAACATTTGAACACCGTTAAAGTCTATGGGACCCGAACGTGAAAAATCAAAAGTGCGAATTTTAAAGGGCTAATATGCAAGTTATTGTCCTAAAAAGTGTTTGGGGACCCGGGTCCTGCCCCAGGGAACATGTATCAATGCAAAAAAAAGTTTTAAAAACTACTTTTTTTTCGGGAGCAGTGATTTTAATAATGCTTAAAGTGAAAAAATAAAAGTGAAATATTCCTTTAAATATCGTACCTGGGGGGTGACTATAGTATGTCTGTGAAGTGGCATGTGTTTCCCATGTTTAGAACAGTCCCTGCACAAAATGACATTTCTAAAGGAATAAAAGTCATTTAAAACTGCTTGCGTAATGTAATGTCGGGTCCCAGCAATATGGATGAAAATTATTGAGAAAAACAGCAAGGGTACCCCCCCAGCCTATTACCAGGCCCTTTGGGTCTTGTATGGATATTAGGGGAACCCCACACCCAAATTAAAAAAAGAAAAGGCGTGGGGCCCCCAGGCCCTATATAGTCTGAAAAGTAGCATAAAGGTGGTCCAAACAAGACAGGGACTGTAGGTTTGTTCTTAAGATGAATCTGTTTGTAATTTGGAACAGGTTCATTTTGTAAGTGTAGCTCCAGCCAAAAAAATCAATTTTTAAGCTTTTTGGATAACATAGGGAAGGGTTATTACCCCTATAACATTTGTTTTGCTGTCTTTGCCCCTGTTCAGAAGATTTCACCTCACTTTCTGTCCCAATGACAATTGGATTTTGAAAATTTGGGGTTATTAGGGAAACAAGGACTGGTGATAAAGCATCAGTGGAGACACCTTTTTCCCGTATTAACTCTTACAGGAGAGGATTTCCCTTCCTAGGGGTAGATTTCCTCTCACTTCCTGTTGTTTCCTTCCGTTTGTAAGTAGGAGTCGTTTGTAAGTCGGATGTTTGAAAGTAGGGGACCGCCTATATATACACTATACGGCCTGCCCTATATACTCTGCAGAATTGGGCCTTAGGTGTTGGTGGTACCAGAATACTGTAAGCCCTCACAGTTACTCCTGGTGGGCGCTGGAACGGGCCCTGCTGTGAAATATTATATCAAGAATTGTAATTACATGCCCCTGTTGAACAGGGGCAGAAAAATTGGGCCTTTGGTGGTGTGGTGGTGGTGCCACAACACTGTAAGCCCTCACAGTTACTCTTGGTGGGCGCAGGAACGGGCCCTGCTGTGAAATATTAGATCAAAAATTGTAATTACACGCCCCTGTTAAACAGGGGCAGAAAAATTGGGTCTTAGGCAGTGGTGGTGGTGCCACAACACTGTAACCCCATAGTCACTCTCACAGTCTTCAAGGGATCTCACATTCATAGAAAAATTAATTGGTTCCATCAGCATCGGGTGCTTGGTAGCTGGAGATCCAAGACTGATTCATTTTTATGAAGGTGAGCCGATCAACTGAGTCTGTGGACAGGCGCACTCTGTGATCGGTTACAAAGCCTCCAGCAGCACTGAATGTGCATTCAGAAAGAACGCTGGATGAAGGACAGACCAGTAGCTCAATTGCATATTGTGTAAGCTCTGGCCAGTGATCCATCCTCAAGACCTAGTAACCCAGAGGATTTTTGGTTGGAAAGGTCTCCAAGTCTGATCTTGCCCCTAGGTATTCCTGCACCATGTAAATCAGACGCTGGCGAACCGATCAGACCTTGGGGCTGTGGACTAAAGAATTGTCTGAATGTATCGGTCTGACGGCCACCTTCTCCACCACTCCTTCTGTGACTGGCCAAAGCCTCAGCAACACATTGTCCAGGAAATTGTAACCTCCCAGGCTCTGGAAACACATTGCACAAACCTTTCTGCAAGGCCTCCAGAAGATGTTTCATCCTCTGCTCCCTCTGCAAAGGCTGGATAAGTTCCGCAACCTTACCCTTGTAACGTGGATCAAGAAGGGTTGCCAGCCAGTAATGATCCCTCTCCTTGATACCACGAATCCGTGGGTGCTTTTGCAGGCTTTGCAGGATCAGGGAAGCCAATGCGTCAAAGGTTTGCTGAGGCATTCAATCCAAGCTCCCCTGACCCTGTCCTGGTGCCATACTCACACAGGTACTCATTGATGGCCCTCTGCTGAGTGTGCAGCCGCCGCAGCATTGCCAACGTTGAGTTCCACCTGGTGGGCATGTCACAAATGAGGTGGTTCTTGGGCAGGTTGCATTCCTTTTGAAGGTCAGCCAGCCAAGCACTGGCATTATATGACCAGCGGAAATGCCCACAGACTTTCCTGGTCTGCCTCAGGAGATCCTGTAAGCCAGGGTACCTGCACAAGAACTGCTGCACCACCAAATTAGGGATGTGAGCCAAACAGGGAACATGGGTCAAGTGTCCCTGTCGGAGGGCAGAGAGGAGGTTGGTACCATTGTCGTAAACCACCATTCCTGGATGAAGCTGGCGTTGCGTCAACCACCTCTGAGTCTGCCCCTGCAGAGCTGACAGAATCTCTGCCCCAGTGTGGCTCCTGTCCCCTAAGCAGACCAACTCAAGCACCGCATGGCATCTTTTTGCCTGAGTGCTTGCGTAGCCCCTTGAACGCCTACGGAGCACCGCAGATTCTGAGGACTAATCTGCAGAGGAAGAGGCCATAGAGGAAGAAGAAGAGGAGGGGGTGGAGGAGAGAGGTGTGGCAGAATCACCAATACTAGCATTTTGGAGGCGTGGTGGTGGAACAAGCTCCAACAATACTGCACCCTGTCCTGCATCCTTCCCAGCTTCCAGCAGAGTTACCCAGTGCGACGTGAAAGAAAGGCAACGTCCCTGTCCATGCCTACTGGACCATGAGTCAGCGGTCATATGCACCTTACCGCTGACCGCCCTGTCCAACAAGATATTGCCTTCCACATGCCTGTAGAGAGCCAGAATGGCCTTCCGTGAAAAGAAATGCCGTTTGGAAACCTGCCACTGAGGTACCGCACATTCCACAAATTCATGAAAGGTGGCAGAGTCTACCAGCTGAAAAGGCAGCAGTTGGAGTGCTAGCAATTTAGCTAAGCTAGAATTCAGCCGCTGAGCATGTGGATGGCTGGGACCGAATTTCTTTCGATGGTTTAGCAACTGGGGGTAGGGAAATTTGCCTGCTACAATCAGATGGTGTAGCAATAGCAGATTGCCCGCAAGTACTTGGCACACCTAATTCTACACCTTCGTTCCTCTCAGTGCAGGTTTCTGAGAGGACTGAAGGTATTGTGGGGTTGGAGATCCCAGCTGATGAGGAGCAAGGAGAGGTCCGCCTTGTTCTTTGGTGTGGGTCTTTTAAGTACTGTTGCCAATGGACTGCATGGGAGGTCGACATATGTCTGGTCAAGCATGTGGTGCCCAAGCGGCTGCTGTTTTGGCCACGCTTGATACGCTTCAGACATATGTTGCAAACAGCAACGGTGCGATCTGCTGCACACGTGTCAAAAAAGGCCCACACCAAAGAACTTTTCAAAATATGCGGGGAGTCAGCAGCACCCTGCACATGCGGAGCTCTGCGGTGTGATGCAGTTGGGTGGCTGCCCTTAAGCTGGCCCCTGGAGGGCATCCTGCCTTCGTTGGAGATGTGCCTTCTCCTCCTCCTCCTCTTCTATCAGGCACCCACATAGAGTCAGTGACCTCATCATCCCCTCCATCCTCGTCACTGGAGCAAACCTGGCAGTATGCTGCAGCTGGGGGAACATGACTGCCAGGTTCTTGTCCTACTTGGGCACCCCCTCTCTCTGGGCTCACGTTACTGCCTTCTTCATCCTGGGTACCATCATCGGAGCCTTCAAAATGCTGCACATCCTCCTGCAGCATGTACCCGACACTGTGGTCGAACAGTTTGGGGGACTCCTCCGTGCACGATGGTGAAGCTAGGGAAGGAGTGACTGATGACATTGAGCCGATGGAATAGGTCACTTTGACAGCTGCATTGGCAGGCAAACTACTCTGAGCCTAGGTGACAGAGGATGAGGAGGATGAGGACGGCTTAGTTATCCACTCTACCAACTCTTTTGCATGTTGTGGATCAACATGGCCAGCTGCTGAAAAAAAGGAGCTGAGGATGCACTGTGTGCATGACCAGCAATGTTGGCTGTAGACACAGAGCCTGCTTGCCCTCTTTTAGTGGCCCATGAGCATCTGCCTCTTCTTGGTGGCCTTCCAGACATGCTGTAAAATTTTATTAGCAAAGCATCGCCTGAAGTTTACTAGAAAAAGTACAACAGGAATGGCCTGCAGTCAGATATAGGCTTGGCTAGACTGGAAAGCAGTGGATATATATATATATATATATATATATATATATATATATATATATATATATATATATATATATATATATATATATATATATATATATGAGACTGTATATATATTTAATACACTGCAGATCACTGAATCACCTGCCTGCCTGCCTGCCTGCCTGAAAGTGTATTTGAAAACGTACACCAGGAATGGCCTGCAGTCAGATATAGGCTTGGCTAGACTAGAATGCAGTGGATATATATGTAGGAGACTGTATAAATATTTTATGCACTGCAGATCACTGAATCACCTGCCTGCAAGTGTATTTGAAAATGTACACCAGGAATGGCCTGCAGTCAGATATAGGTTTGGCTAGACTGGAATGCAGTGCATATGTATATGTTGGAGACTGTATATATATTTAATGCTATATATTTAATGCACTGCAGATCACTGAATCACCTGCCTGAAAGTGTAAAAAGGAAAAAAAGGACAAACATGCCCCACGGCCACGTGCTGAGGATGCACCGTGTCCACAGCCTCAATGTTGGCTGTAGACACAGAGCCTGCTTGCCCTCTTTTAGTGGCCTGTGAGTGTCTGCCTCTTCTTGGTGGCCTTGCAGACATGCTGTAAAATTTTATTAGCAAAACATCGCCTGAAGTTTGCTAGAAAAAGTACACCAGGAATGGCCTGCAGTCAGATATAGGCTTGACTAGACTAGAATGCAGTGGATATATATATATATATATATATATATATATATATATATATATATATATATGTAGGAGACTGTATATATATTTAATGCACTGCAGATCACTGAATCACCTGCCTGCCTGAAAGTATATTTGAAAACATACACCAGGAATGGCCTGCAGTCAGATATAGGCTTGGCTAGACTAGAATGCAGTGGATATATATGTAGGAGACTGTATATATATATATTTTATGCACTGCAGATCACTGAATCACCTGCCTGAAAGTATATTTGAAAACGTACACCAGGAATGGCCTACAGTCAGATATAGGCTTGGCTTGACTAGAATGCAATGGATATATATGTAGGAGACTGTATACAGGGGGTCCCCTAGTTACAAACATCCGACTTACAAACGGAAGGAGACAACAGGAAGTGAGGGCAAATCTACCCCTAGGAAGGGATATTCACTCCTGTAAGAGCTATTATGGGGAAAAGGTACCTCCACTGATGCTTTATCACCAAGGCTTGTTTCCACAACCCAAAATTTTCAATATCCAATTGTCATTGGGACAAAAAGTGAGGTGAAATCTTCTGAAGAGGTGCACACACAGCAAAACAAATGTTACAGGGGTGATAACCCTTCCCTATGCTATCCAAAAAGCTTAAAAATATTTTTTTTTGGCTGGAGCTACACTTAAAAAATGTACCTGTTCCAACTTACAAACAGATTCAACTTAAGAACAAACCTACAGTCCCTAACTTGTTTGTGACCCGGGGACCCCCTGTATATAGGAATGGCCTGCAGTCAGATATAAGCTTGGCTAGACTGGAATGCAGTGGATATATATATATATATATATATATATGTAGAAGACTGTATATATATTTAATGCACTGCAGCTCACTGAATCACCTGCCTGCCTGAAAGTGTATTTGAAAATGTACACCAGGAATGGCCTGCAGTCAGATATGGGCTTGGCTAGACTAGAACGCAGTGGATATATATGTAGGAGACTGTATATATATTTTATGCACTGCAGATCACGGAATCACCTGCCTGCCTGAGAGTGTATCTGAAAACTTTACCAGGAATGGCCTGCAGTCAGATATAGACTTGGCTAGACTAGAATGCAGTGGATATATATGTAGGAGACTGTATATATATTTTATGCACTGCAGATCACTGAATCACCTGCCTGCCTGAAAGTATATTTTAAAACGTACACCAGGAATGGCCTGCAGTCAGATATAGCTAAACTGGATATAGTGGATATATATAGATATATGAGAGACTGAATGTATATATATATTAAATACACTGCAGCTTACTGAATCACCTGCCTGCCTGTAGTATATTCGAAACAGTACACCAGGAATGGCCTGCAGTCAGATATAGGCTTGGCTAGACTAGAATGAAGTGGATATATATGTAGGAGACTGTATATATATTTTATGCATTGCAGCTCACTGAATCACCTGCCTGCCTGAAAATATATTTGAAAACGTACACCAGGAATGGCCCGCAGTCAGATATAGGCTTGGCTAGACTAGAATACAGTGGATATATATGTAGGAGCCTGTATATATATTTTATGCACTGCAGCTCACTGAATCACCTGCCTGCCTGAAGTATATTAGAAACAGTACACCAGGAACGGACTGCAGTCAGATCTAGCTAAACTGGATACAGTGGATATATCTATCTATCTATCTATCTATCTATCTATCTATCTATCTATCTATCTATCTATCTATCTATCTATCTATCTATATATATATATATATATATATATATATATATATATATATATATATATAAAATACACTGCAGCTAACTGAATCACCTGCCTGCCTGAAGTACCGTATTTATCGGCGTATAACACGCACTTTTTTCCCCTTAAAATCAGGGGAAAATCGTGGGTGCGTGTTATACGCCGATCCCCGCTAATTGCGAGTAGTTTTAAATATGGCGCCGCCGAGTTCGGAGGGACTCGGCGGCGCTGAACGAGCGCCGCCGAAATCACAGAGCCGAGATACACATAGTCGAGTGTATTCGGCTCTTTCCAACGCCGCTCACAGTCACGCCCAGTCCCGCCATTGGACCTGTGTTATGTCAATCATAGGGTGGGACTGGGCGGGACTGTGAGCGGCGCCGGAAAGAGCTGAATACACTCGACTATGTGTATCTCGGCGGCGTTCGTTCAGTTCCACCGGCGCCGAGTCACTCCGAACTCCACGGCGCCATATTTAAAACTACATGCAGCTATGTGTATGGCGGTGGCGCCGGCGGTAGGCATGGACACTAGGGGCAAGGCTGCACTGACCACTGGGGCAAAGCTGCACTGACAAGGCTGCACTGGGGCAAGGCTGCACTGACAAGGCTGCACTGGGGCAAGGCTGCGCTGACAAGGCTGCACTGGGGCAAGGCTGCGCTGACAAGACTGCACTGGGGCAAGGCTGCGCTGACAAGACTGCACTGACAAGGCTGCACTGGGGCAAGGCTGCACTGACAAGACTGCACTGGGGCAAAGCTGCACTGACAAGGCTGCACTGGGGCAAAGCTGCACTGACAAGACTGCACTGGGGCAAAGCTGCACTGACAAGGCTGCAATGGACACTGGGTCAAGGCTGCACTGACACTGAAAAGGCTGCAATGACACTGACAAGGCTGCAGATGAACACTGATGAGGCTGCATTGATGGGCATTTTAATGTAAGTTTCTTTTCCTTAAACTTCCCTCCTAAAAGTTTTTTTCCTTAAAATTCTCTCCTAAACTTGGGGTGCGTGTTATACGCCGGCGCGTGTTATACGCCGATAAATACGGTATATTAGAAACAGCACACCAGGAACGGACTGCAGTCAGATCTAGTTAAACTGGATACAGTGGATATATATATACAGTGGGGATGGAAAGTATTCAGACCCCCTTACATTTTTCACTCTGTTATATTGCAGTCATTTGCTAAAATCATTTAAGTTCATTTTTTTCCTCATTAATGTACACACAGCACCCCATATTGACAGAAAAACACAGAATTGTGGACATTTTTGCAGATTTATTAAAAAAGAAAAACTGAAATATCACATGGTCCTAAGTATTCAGACCCTTTGCTGTGACACTCATATATTTAACTCAGGTGCTGTCCATTTCTTCTGATCATCCTTGTGATTCTACACCTTCATTTGAGTCCAGTTGTGTTTGATTATACTGATTGGACTTGATTAGGAAAGCCACACACCTGTCTATATAAGACCTTACAGCTCACAGTGCATGTCAGAGCAAATGAGAATCATGAGGTCAAAGGAACTGCCTGAATAGCTCAGAGACAGAATTGTGTCAAAGCACAGATCTGGCCAAGGTTACAAAAAAATTCTGCTGCACTTAAGGTTCTTAAGAGCACAGTGGCCTCGATAATCCTTAAATGGAAGACGTTTGGGACGACCAGAACCCTTCCTAGAGCTGGCCGTCTGGCCAAACTGAGCTATCGGGGGAGAAGAGCCTTGGTGAGAGAGGTAAAGAAGAACCCAAAGTTCACTGTGGCTGAGCTCCAGAGATGCAGTTGGGAGATGGGAGAAAGTTGTAGAAAGTCAACCATCACTGCAGCCCTGCACCAGTCGGGGCTTTATGGCAGAGTGGCCCAACACCTGAAGGACTCCAAGATGGTGAGAAATAAGATTCTTTGGTCTGATGAGACCAAGATAGAACTTTTTGGCCTTAATTCTAAGCGGTATGTGTGGAGAAATCCAGACACTGCTCATCACCTGTCCAATACAGTCCCAACAGTGAAGCATGGTGGTGGCAGCATCATGCTGTGGGGGTGTTTTTCAGCTGCAGGGACAAGACGACTGGTTGCAATCGAGGGAAAGATGAATGCGGCCAAGTACAGGGATATCCTGGACGAAAACCTTCTCCAGAGTGCTCAGGACCTCAGACTGGGCTGAAGGTTTACCTTCCAACAAGACAATGACCCTAAGCACACAGCTAAAATAATGAAGGAGTGGCTTCACAACAATTCCGTGACTGTTCTTGAATGGCCCAGCCAGAGCCCTGACTTAAACCCAATTGAACATCTCTGGAGAGACCTAAAAATGGCTGTCCACCAACGTTTACCATCCATCCTGACAGAACTGGAAAGGATCTGCAAGGAGGAATGGCAGAGGATCCCCAAATCCAGGTGTGAAAAACTTGTTGCATCTTTCCCAAAAAGACTCATGGCTGTATTAGATCAAAAGGGTGCTTCTACTAAGTACTGAGCAAAGGGTCTGAATACTTAGGACCATGTGATATTTCAGTTTTTCTTTTTTAATAAATCTGCAAATTTTCAACAAATCTGTGTTTTTCTGTCAATATGGGATGCTGTGTGTACATTAATGAGGAAAAAAATGAACTTAAATGATTTTAGCAAATGGCTGCAATATAACAAAGAGTGAAAAATTTAAGGGGGTCTGAATACTTTCCGGCCCCACTATATATATATATATATATATATATATATATATATATATATATATATATATATATATATATCTCTATCTCTATATGTGTATATATATATATATATATATATATATATATATATATATATATATATATACATATACATATATATATATATACACACGAGACTGACTGTATGTGTGTGTATATATATATATATATATATATATATATATATATATATATATATATATATATATATATATATATATATATATATATATTTATTAAATACACTGCAGCTAACTGAATCACCTGCCTGCCTGAAGTATATTAGAAACAATACACCAGGAATGGACTGCAGTCAGCTCTAGCTAAACTGGATACAGTGTCGATAGATAGATAGATAGATAGATAGATAGATAGATAGATAGATAGATAGATAGATAGATAGATAGATAGATAGATAGATATGAGACTGACTGTATGTATATGTATATATGTATATACTGATTGGCGAGGAGGTGAAGATGTGATGAGGCAGCCCGGGACCGGAACCTAGTTGGAACGCACGCAGCCAATGTGACATCAGGTGAAGGTGGTGGGCGGTAATACGTTTCGGAGCATACACAGCTCCTAAACACCAGGTCTGACCAATGGGCTGTGCATGCTTTTTCCTTTATGAGTAGTGGTGTTAGAGATGTCACTGGTTGTATTGAGTTGCACATTTTTCGTAGTATTTTCTTTGATATATGATTGCGTAGGTGATTTTTCATAGTAAACACATAAGATCATCTCTCATTGACAGCTCTCCCTCCTCACACAGAGCCTGCATGTGAGGAGAGAGAGGATCTGTGCTGCATTTATTTTATATATACCACCATATACAGTGCCAAAACCAGTGCCAAAACAGTGCCAATCAGTGTCACAGTGACATTCAGTGTCACAATGCCCATCAGGGTCAGTGTCACAGTGCTCATTAGGGTCAGTGCCCATCAGTGTCACAGTGCCCATCAGTGCCAGTCATCAGTTTAATCAGTCATCAGTGCCATCAGTGCTAATTTAATTTTTACAGAGGACCTGCTAGCATTAATTTTAGCTCAGTGCAACCTGTATGCACAACAATTTATTTTGGGTAACCCAACATTCTATTATTTCCGTCCCTATGAGTGGAGAGACCTAACAGTGCAGGAGTTTAAGATTTTTTTGAGCCTCGCATTCTGTATGGGACTCAGCAATAAAAATGTATTACGTTCGTATTGGTCAACCCACCCCATCCACCACATGCCAATCTTCTCCATAATGCCCAGAACCAGTTATCTTATGATAATGAGGTCCCTTCATTATAATGACAATACCCAGTGCCCTCCCCGAAATGACCCAAATTATGAATGATAATTTATAAAATTCGGACACTTCTAAATAATTTTTCTGAAAAATTCCCCCAGTTGTTTATCCCAGACCAACACATATGTGTGGATTCACTTGTCAAGTTTAGCAGCAGGTTGGGAATCAAGCAATTTATCCCCAGCAAAAGGGCCTGCTATGGGGTGAAATGGTATAAATTATGTGACCGGGTCACAGGGTACACATATCCCTTCATAGTGTACGAAGGGAAGGACACCCAGCTGCATCCCCCCCAAGCGGGAAAGTTGTTTGGGACCTCATATACCAACTACTGGAGAAAGGCTATCTCTTCTATGTAGACAACTTCTACTTGAGTCTGCCCCTGTTCCGCAACCTTCACCGGAAGAAGACGCCAGCATGTGGCACCGTGAGAAAGAACAGGAACGGCTTTCCTCAAAGGTTCGTCAATATGAAGTTAAGAAGAGGGGAGACTGCCAGTCTGCGAAACAAGGAAATTCTGGCAGTGAAGTGGAGTGACAGAAGGGATGTCTACATGCTGTCTTCGATCCACAATAACACCTACGTGGAAATCCCCAAAAGAAATGGCCTCATACAAAAGCCAACATGTGTCCACGAATACAATTTGTTCATGGGGGGAGTCGACTTTAACGACCAAATGCTTGAACTCTTACCTTGCCACAAGACGAACATATCATTGGTATAAAAAGTATCAATTTATTTTTTTAATTTGGCCATATACAACTCCTATATAATCAACTGCAACTCCACCAAAAGCCCCTAACCCTTCCTTGGTTACCAGGAGGAAATTATCACTGCCCTTATATTCCTGAACGGCCCACCAGAAAACATTTGATCCGATGTTATTAGTAGACTCTCCGAACGACATTTTCCCGATAAAATCATTCCCAGATCAACAGGCCAAAGACGTCAGAAAAAATGTAAGGTGTGTACCAGTGGGGGAGTTAGAAGAGACACCTCTTATTATTGTCCCAAGTGTCCTTCCCAACCAGGCCTCGCATTTGTTTCCGCCGTTACCATACTTCAGTAAAATTATTAGTGAAGTATGGTAAACGTAATCCTCAGTTCCTGCCATTTACCTTCACACCCCTTATGCCACTGCATGCTCCGGAACTGACCCTGGCCTGTTATTCGACCACGCTTCTGTCTACCAATTCTGTACATATCTCTGCCTGATCTGGAACTGACCCTGCACTATTATTCAACCACGCTTCTGCCTACCGCTTCTGTACATACCTCTGCCTGATCTGAAACTGACCCTGGACTGTTTGACCATGTTTTTTGCCTGCCTCTTGGACTGATTTTGTACCTTTTTACTGGAGTAGTGGGATTCACAACACAGGGGTCTCACATATGTGAGGGGCTCCAGAATTGTTCTTCTGGATGAAGAAAAATATTTTTTTTGTTTACTCATTCCCAGATTGGGGTCTGGAGACTGGAGGTTTCAAAGAGATTTGGGTGTGAGAAGCCTCTACCCCTGTCCCCATTTTGTCCTGAACGAGACCCTATTTCTGCCTGCTGCCTGTAGGACTTACTGCCACCATGCCTCTGCCTGTCACTTGAATTGACCACACCTTTGCCTGCTACCTGTACTATGGACCATGTTCCTGCCTACTACCAGGACCAATATTTTCGCACTGCTGACAATATCTCTGCCTGCACTGACCCTGGGCTGTATATGGACAGTATCCCTGCCTGCTGCCTGTACTGACTATGGACAGTATTCCTGCCTGTTGCCTGTACTGACTATGGACAGTATTCCTGCCTGTTGCCTGGACAATTGCGTTCACTGTTGCTGACCAAGTCTCTACCTGCTACCTGGACCAGTGCTATCCTCCTGTGAACAACTGTGCTACTAAAACCACAGGTAAACTTTTGTTTACCCTTTGCTCAGCATAATGTATTTTGAGGTGTAATTCTTTTTATATGTGTGTAGCAAAGTCCCGGGGCCCCTGAAGCCCAATGGTGACCTCCAGAGATAAGAACAGCTGACATCCTTCAATTTAGAGTGGATAACAAGGCAATGTGGATGTAATGCAAGATGAACACAGACACATTTTGAATGCAAGGAGATTTATTGTCTCTTAAACAGAACTGTGGGAGAGAGGATTAGGGCCAGGACACCCTTAGGTAGATGCAGTGTTAGCTAGCAGACTCTGAGACTTCTATAGGTAGAAAGCTATACAGGTGAAGGCCTCCAGCCGGACACCATTTCTGTATAGGTAGGACCTCTGTCTCCTATGGCCACAATCTTGTAGCTGCTACTAAATGTTAAATGTATTCAGCTGTCTGCAACACGAACAGTTCTCTTTACCCCACACTCACTCACTGTGGGTCTTCACTCAATGAGCTCCCAGTCTCTCTCACTAGACTTCAGATCCAATAGCCACTGGATCCCCTGAGCTCTTTCACTGTAGCACTCAGTATCTTCCTCAAGCGCCACCCCCGCTTCACTACTGGGTCACTGGCTTGGCACTCACAGATCCTCCTCAGGCTTCACCCCTGCTGACACGTTAGGTCCCTGGCTTGGCACTCCACAAGCATCACCTCTGCTGTCTCGCTGGGTCCCTGACTTGGCACTTGCTGATGCTTTCCCAGTTCTGCACCATCCCCGGCTGGCGAGAAGTCTGCTCTGGTACTGGTCTCAGCTCACTCACTGTGGTCTCTGGTAGCAAGGTGGATGGTCCCTTTGTGGCGACAGCTTCCCCTCTACCTCTAACCACGACTGATTCCCCAACCAGCGGAACTGTTACTTCTGGTTGCACTACAAGCCTGTAGTCCCAACCCTGCACTACTTCTGGATAGGCTCTCAGATAGCCTAGTAGCCAGATGTCCCTGGGATAGGCTTTAGTTTTCTGGCTTAGCAGCCCAGGGCAATAGGACACATGTCCACCCAGACAGCTGTTCTGATGGCACAGAACCCCGATCACCTGACTCCACCCAAATAAATAGGTTCTCCCAGCAGGCCAAGGGCTGGGACACCCCATTCATTCCTAATCTGCTCTTGCAATGCCCTTGTCTTATCTAATATCACCAGACACCCGGCCATCTAGTGACAGAAAAGAGAAGTGCAGCAATTCCAGAATTAGGGTGAAATGGATTGACCTCCTAATAATTGGCAACTATCACTTGGCAACTAAATTTAATAGCAACCCTGCCTAAACATCAGGGTGTTACATGTGCATGCTATGTATCCCTGACGGTGTTCCTTGCATGTTGGACTTCTGTATGTGGATAGGTTGTGTAAAAGTCTCAAACATTTGGTATCGCCATACTCAGGAGTAGCAAAATGTATTTTGGAGTGTCATTTTTGCTATGTAAATGCTATGTGTTGGAAATACCTTATAAAATGGACAGCTTTGTGTAAAAAAAAAAAAATGCGTTTTCATTTTTCTTCCACATTTTCCATAAAACTTCTGGCAAAAAATGTTCAAAAGACTCATTATGCCTCATAGATTATATGTTGGGGTGTTTGCTTTCCAAAATGGGATCATTTTGTGGGCGTTTACATTGTCCTGGTGCTCCAGGGCCTTTAAAAGTATAATAGGTGGTCGAGAAATGAGATGTGTAATTATGCTCGTAGAACGCCTGAAGGTGTTACTTCAATGTTGGGCCTCTGTATGTGGCCAGGCTGCGTAAATGTCTCACACATGTTGTATCGTCATACCCAGGAGGAGTAGCAGAATGTTAGTGGGGTGTCATTTTTGCTATATACATGATATGTGTTGGAAATATCTTATAAATGGACAACTTTGTGTAATTTATGTTCCTAGAACACCTGATGGTGCTCCCTGCATGCTGGGCCTCTCTACGTGGCTAGGCTGTGAAAAGTCCCACACGTGTGGTGTCACCATACTCAGGAGGAGTAGCAGAATGTGTTTTGGGGTGTAGTTGCAAGTATGAATATGCCATGTGTGAGAAATAACCTATTACAATGTCAATTTTGTGAAAAAAATAAATCTTCATATTGCAAAGAATTGTGGAAAAAAAATTACAACTTGAAAAAACTCAACATGCCTCTTACTAAATACCTTGGAATGTCTACTTTCCAAAAGGGGGTCATTTGGGGGGCATTTGTACTTTGAGCCCAGGTTCACACTGAGCTTCGGGAATGAAGCCGTGCGAGTTTCAACTTTGTGTGTCAGTCTCTATTTCGGCTGCAATTTCAGAGACATCTGTGCAGGTTTCTTTTTGAAATCGGTGTGTCACCTCAAATGCAGCGTCCCACTGATTAGGCCGTTGCCATTGCCGCCGATTTGACACGTCAAATCATACCAATGTGGCTCCTGGCTTGTTAGGGTCTCAAGAAATGAGAAATGGCTGTCAGTACATCAGGTGTGATCAATTTTCAATAATTAGCACCATAGCTTGTAGACTCTCTAACTTTTAAAAATAATATCCACTAATTTGGGCTTTTTAAATTATGAAGAAAAATTACTAATTTGCAAAATGTTAAAACAGAAACAAAGAAAAATGTGGGTTTTTTTTCAACATTTTTGGTCTTTTTCATTTATAGCGCAAAAAATAAAAAAACACAGTAGTGATTAAATACCACCAAAAGAAAGCTCTATTTGTATGAAAAAAGGGACAAAAAAATAATTTTGGTACAGTGTTGCATGACTGAGTAATTGTCATTCAAAATGTGAGAGCACTGAAAGCTGAAAATTGGTTTGGGCAGGAAGGGGGGTTTAAGTGCCCAGTAGGGAAGTGGTTAAACTTTGCAAAATCTTTTTATAAAATAAACAGGGCCGTAGATAATTTTTTTTCCTGGGGGGGGTTCAGGTTTTTCAAGCTTAAAGGCATCATTTACACTTTTATGTTGGGGGAGGTACGGTAAAAACATGTGACAGCAAAGTGGGGCCATGAGGCTTTGCAATGCAGCGCAGCAAAAATTATCCCCATTCAACTGAATCAAATGCAATGCAGGCAGTTGTGGTGCGGTAGTGTACTTATTAGTACAGCGAGCTCCTCCTAAGCTCCCTAGTTTTTTCGTTTTTTTCGTTCAGCCCACTGGGTTGAACTAAAAAAAAACTACCGTGTGACCCAGGCTTTAGATCTTATTCCTATGTTCTAAATGGCCATGGAATGGCAAGTATACCACGAATACCTGCAGCCAGGATCTCAGATGTTCCATTTTTTGTCAGCTGCTCAGTCTGTTCATCTGAGTGATGGGCTGAAAAGAGCCACTGCTGTTAACATGTATCTGCACATCCAGTGGTCCCCATGTTTAAGCTCCGGGGGACAAAGCAAAACAAATTGGGGTGTGGCCTGGCAGGAACCCGGGCTGAGGTAGTCTCTCCCATCACTACTACATTACGATAGGACTCCGTAGATGTGCGGCACCAGGGATTTTCTCTCTTTCCTTCAGTGACTACAGGAGCTGGGATGAGCTCCATCCCTTGCCGTCACTCCTGCAGCATATTCGGTACCATCTACATTACTCCCCACCTCGATTGAGCCTGAGCGACACACTAACAAACCGTGGGTCACAGTGGTTACCTGATGTTAGAGACAAATTTCTGACCTTGGATGCAGAGAGATTTTATCCAAGGGAAAAATGTATCCCTACCTGCAGGTAACAACTGGATGTGCAGATACACATGGATACATGTTTACAGCAGCAGACAGCCTTGGCTCTTTTCAGTCCATCACTCAGGTGTACAAGCTGAGTAGATATTGGAACATCTCAAGCCCGGGTGCAGGTATTTGCAGTATACTTGCTGCACCATGGTCATGTAGGATGTATTAATGAGACCCAAGACTGGATTTTAGCTAACCTTACTGTGTAAGTTGAGCAGGTGCAAGGGGCAACATATTGTGATAGGCAGTAAATTCAGTGATTTAAAAAACCTGTCCTGAGAAATTTTATGAAATGTTTTAAGAGATGAAAAAAAAAAAATATTGTGCACTGCCCTTTGCACCTGGTCAATATGGTTGGCTTTTATTCAGTCTTAAACTGTAGTAAACCCAGCTACAAGGAAGCCTACAATAACGCTTACCTGTATGTACAGTGAATATCTACTAAACAGGTAGTGTTTAGGAGATATTCACATGGAAAGCAGCCAGTGATGTCACCGGTGCATGCACTCTGAAGGTACGGCATACCATTTGGTTGTACCTCTCCTGGAGAGGAGTACAGTTCATTCTGCACTTTTGTGACCCATTTATAGCCAGCTATAGTACGCTGTCAGCTGACATCGCTTAGCAGGTCCAGGATGTGGAAAGATCCTAACTTTAAAGTCAGGATTCATCCAGATGCCTGGACCAGTAGCTCGCTCAGCCTCTCAGTGAGCCGCAGAGACCCTAAGCCAGCCGCTCCTGCCTCTTCCACAGCCTGGCATTCCAGTGAGCTTGGGGGAGGGGGGGGGCAGAGCCAGGGACTGACAGTCACCACTCTTTGCTCACTGAAGGCTGAGAACTGAGTGATCAGTGGTCTTTGATCGCTCTGTTGTTGGTCTTAGAAGCAGCTGGGGACAGATGCAACACTGGATCAATGTTCCATCCACCTAGGTAAGTATAATTACAAAAAAAAAACATCTCTTTTAAAAGGAAAAAAATCCCCCTCTCCCTCCTAAGAACCGTCCCTTCCCCAAGCAAAGATTCCCACTGCAAAATATATCCCCCCCAAAAATTAAACCCCCCTGTCTCTAAACTGACCCCCCAAAGCAAAAATATCTCCGTCAGACAACACCCTCTCCCCCAGCAAAGATTCTTAATTATGAAGAAAATCTCCTTTCATCCAATCAAATTCCCTTCCAGAAGCAAATCCCTGCCGTTAACCACCCCCTGTAAACCTCTCTACAAGAAACTCCCCCTTCTACAAAAGCAAACCCACCCCCTTTCCTTAACCCCCCACCAAAGGAAACTCCCCCGGCTGGAATTCTCACTTCCTCCTTCCCAAAACAGAAAATTGATGCCTCCCCACTTACCTGACCTCAGATTCAGCACGGCACAGAAGTAGGAAAACTTCTGCATTCCCAGTCTCCATTTGGCTGTGTCATATGATACCTTGCAGTAATTTCATACTTTTCAGGGGGACCCCTTATTATACTGAGGGGGTGGGCACAATAGAATAGGCTGGCTGCTGCACTCCGAAACTCTGATTGCTTCTACTGTGCTGATGCTGAGGCTAAACAACAGGGACACTGTCTGGGAATTTTGCCAGGATGCTCTGTGAGGGTTTGAACACCCCTGACCCTCCCTTATCTACGCCCCTGAAAATAAAGTACATATATTCATTGCATGCAAAATTGTGTTTATTGAAAATGTCTGGGTAGGGGGTCCTTACTGTAGCTTTCATTAGAATCTTAAAGGTGTTCATGACTTAAGGTTAAGAACCACTGCTATAGGGTGTAGAAGCTACCGGCTCAGGAACCAGATCAACATACATCAACATCATTACATTAAAATTAAAATGCAATATAAGATAACCTAGCTGATCCAGCACTGTTTTTCCACTTTCCTTACTTTTTTTTTTTTTAATTATTTTTATTGATGTTATTCAGTAGATAAAACAATAATAAGGTGGCGACAATACAATCGAGGTTGCCAGAACTAGGCCACGCAAGGCCGCATAACAAACCCACACCCACAGTTAGGTGTACTAGAAAAACATAGACCTATTATCTACAAAAAGATAAGGTATCTCAAACATCCCCCCACACTTTCCTTACTTAAAGTGATTGTAGAGGTTCGCTTCTTTTAAATAAAAATAACAAACATGTTATACCAGTGGCAGCTGGTGTGTTTTTTTTGGGGGGGGCGGCAAACAACCACCCCCCCATCCCGACGGCACCTCAATGTCACCCCCCCCGATGGCTCTCTGCCAGTCAGTCTGGCACTTACCCTATCTAGGTGGCGGGCATCGGATGGTGAGCATTGGGCATAAGACAGCGGGCAGCAGACAGCGGGCATCGGCTCCTGTGTCCTCTCCTCCTCCTTGCTTCTGCCCTGCGTCCCCTCCCCTCCTCTTAGGCATCCAATAGGATTGCCTGTCCTTTCAGCCAATCTGTGATGGATCTCAAGACCTGCTTCCTGATTGGCCGGGAGGAAGATCAGTGTTTCAATAGCAAATATTCATTCACTATTGTAACACATCTGGGTAGGCTCCGTTCTCATTCTCTGCACCCCAAGCCCCCCTATTATGAAGCCTATTAGAGTCTCTGGCTCTAATCAGGTGCTTCAAAACCCCCCCCTCCCATTGGAATTCATGCATCTGGTGTCCTGCAAGGGGCCGGACACATTGATAGGGGGGGCGGTGCCTGTGCGCTCTTAATGGATGGGCTGTGTTATACTTACCTGCCTCAAGGGTTTTGCACAGAGCAAACCTGATCCTCCTCTTCTGGGGTGCCCCATCGGTGCTCCTGGCACCTCCCCTTTATTGGGTGCCCCCACGGAAAGCTGATTTCCATGGGGGCACCCATGTGGGCTCCCTCCCAAGTCCCACTGTTGTGTCCACTGACAAAGACAACAGGACTCCGCCCCACCCCTGCTCTCGTGTCACTGGATTTGATTGACAGCAGTGGGAGCCAATGGCTCCTGCTGCTATCAATTTGTCCAATAAGGACAGAGACAGTGGCTGGAGCCGATGGGCTCATGCGTACCCCTGGATCAAATGAGCACAGGTAAGAACAAAGGGGGCCCTGGGGGCAGTTGCCGCAAAGAAGGTTACTGGTTTACCTCAATGCATATCACTTGAAAGAGACCCCGTAACCAGCGTAAACAATTGCAAGTGAAAGACTCCTCTAGCCATCCCCGTATCTTCCTACACAACATTTTATTTAGCAGCTGGTCAGAAGCAAAGGGGAATACTATGGAGTTACACTTGAGGGACATCTCTGAGTTTGCTGGGGCTGCTGACATCACATCAAGATAGTGGCACCCAGCAACAGTCTAAGGGCTTTGGGATGTCTATATGAAGGAGCCTTTTACAGGTACAGTAAATACCATGCAACAAATGTGTTAAAGGCACATATAGTTTTATAGGAAGATTGCTGCTGAAATGTATGATCTGGTGAAATGGTCACTTTAAGGTTTAGAAACGCTTGCCAAAACCACAGAACTGTAAATGAGCCCTATTAAATGATTGGGACATGTTCAAAACCTGAGCCACCGTATAAACTCCATCCACCTAGGCAACGTGTCCTTAGCTGCAACTCAACTTCCATTAGATAAGAGCATCATTAGCCGCATCAGGTTGTCGAGAGCTTTTACAGAGCAAAGAGCTTCCATATACAATATATATCAGTGGCCTGAGCAGCTGCACTGATTTCTGAACCACCGAAGCCTAATTCCTCCAATGATACAAAGATAAAAAGAGAAGGAGTTGTTACATAAGCATGAAAATGGAAAAAGCTTCACTTCCAGGAAACAAGGGAAGTAAATTGATTTGTATAATTATCCCATTGAAAGGAAATGGATTGCAATTGTGAAATTTCTGAACACTGCTCTAAGGAACATGACGTTCAACCTTTTTCAGCATCTTTCTCATCTCACTGAAATTGATCAAACAAAATCTGGCTTCTGATGTTCTGATGTTTGTATTTATTCAACTGCAGTTCCTGAGAACAAGTGGAAGCAATCTGCGTCAGTTTACTTTTTCTTTTTGCCACACAACAGAAGGCGAGCCACATGGAAACTGATTCTCCAAGCTAGACCTTTGAAATGTATGACTAGGCATAAAAGAAATTAGGAGTTTTTGTTTTTCTTGAGACTTCAGTAAAAAAACTGGACGTTTTGGCAAACTTTCACCATACAAAAGTGGTTTTAACCTTAATGACCAGGCCATTTGTTTGCGATACCACACTGCATTACTTTAACTGACAATTGCGCAGTCATGCGACACTGTACCCAAATAAAATGTATGTCCCTTTTTTCCCCACAAATACAGCTCTCTTTTGGTGGTGTTTGATCACCTCTGCGTTTTTTTATTTTTTGCGCTATAAACAAAAAAAAAACTGATAATTTAAAAAAAAATAAAAAATACAAAATAATATATATATATATATATATATATATATATATATATATATATATATATATATATATATATATATATATATATATATATATATATATATATATATATATATATATATATATATATATATATATATATATATATCCTGCCTTCAGGATTTCTAAGGGCGTAAATTTTTGATTTCACTCCTCACTACCTATCACAGTTTTGAAGGCCATAAAATGCCCAGATGGCACAAACCCCCCCAAATGACCCCATTTTGGAAAGTAGACACCCCAAGCTATTTGCTGAGAGGCATGTTGAGTCCATGGAATATTTTATATTTTGACACAAGTTGCGGGAATGTGACAATTTTTTTTTTGCACAAAGTTGTCACTAAATGATATATTGCTCACACAGGCCATGGGCATATGTGGAATTGCACCCCAAAATACATTTAGCTGCTTCTCCTGAGTATGGGGATACCACATGTGTGGGACTTTTTGGGAGCCTAGCCGCGTACGGGGCCCCGAAACCCAATCACCGCCTTCAGGATTTCTAAGGGCGTAAATTTTTTATTTCATTTTTCACTGCCTATCACAGTTTCGGAGGCCATGGAATGCCCAGGTGGCACAAACCCCCCCAAATGACCCCATTTTGGAAAGCAGACACCGAAAGCTATTTGCTGAGAGGCATGGTGAGTATTTTGCAGCTCTCATTTGTTTTTGAAAATGAAGAAAGACAAGAAAAAAAATTTTTTTTTCTTTTTTCAATTTTCAAAACTTTGTGACAAAAAGTGAGGTCTGCAAAATACTCACTATACCTCTCAGCAAATAGCTTGGGGTGTCTACTTTCCAAAATAGGGTCATTTGGGGCGGTTTGTGCCACCTGGGCATTCCATGGCCTCTGAAACTGTGATAGGCAGTGAAGAGTGAAATCAAAAATTTACGCCCTTAGAAAGCCTGAAGGCGGTGCTTGGTTTTCGGGGGCCCGTACGCGGCTAGGCTCCCAAAAGTCTCACACATGTGGTATCCCCATACTCAGGAGAAGCAACAGAATGTATTTTGGGGTGTAATTTCACATATTCCCATGGCATGTTTGAGCAATATATCATTTAGTGACAACTTTGTGCAAAAAAGAAAAAAAAAAATTGTCTTTTTCCCGCAACTTGTGTCACAATATAAAATATTCCATAGATTTGACATGCCTCTCAGCAAAACTTTGTGACAAAAAGTGAGGTCTGCAAATTACTCACCATACCTCTCAGCAAATAGCTTGGGGTGTCTACTTTCCAAAATGGGGTAATTTGGGGGGGTTTTGAACTGTCCTGGCATTTTATGCACAACATTTTGAAGCTTATGTCACACATCACCCACTCTTCTAACCACTTGAAGACAAAGCCCTTTCTGACACTTTTTGTTTACATGAAAAAATTATTTTTTTTTGCAAGAAAATTACTTTGAACCCCCAAACATTATATATATATTTTTAAAGCAAATGCCCTACAGATTAAAATGGTGGGTGTTTCATTTTTTTTTTTCACACAGTATTTGCGCAGCGATTTTTCAAACGCATTTTTGGGGAAAAAACACACTTTTTAAAATTTTAATGCACTAAAACACACTATATTGCCCAAATGTTTGATGAAATAAAAAAGATGATCTTAGGCCGAGTACATGGATACCAAACATGACATGCTTTAAAATTGCGCACAAACGTGCAGTGGCGACAAACTAAATACATTTTTAAAAGCTTTTAAAAGCCTTTACAGGTTACCACTTTAGATTTACAGAGGAGGTCTACTGCTAAAATTACTGCCCTTGATCTGACCTTCGCAGTGATACCTCACATGCATGGTGCAATTGCTGTTTACATTTGATGCCAGACCGACGTTTGCGTTCGCCTTAGCGCGAGAGCAGGGGGGGACAGGGGTGCTTTTTTTTTTTTTTTGCTTTTTTATCTTATTTTTAAACTGTTCCTTTCATTTTTTTAAAATCATTTTTATTGTTATCTCAGGGAATGTAAATATCCCCTATGATAGCAATAAGTAGTGACAGGTACTCTTTTTTGAAAAAATTGGGGTCTATTAGACCCTAGATCTCTCCTGTGCCCTCAAAGCATCTGACCACAGCAAGATCGGTGTGATAAAATGCTTTCCCAATTTCCCAATGGCTCTGTTTACATCCGGCGAAATCTAAGTCATGAAATGCTTGTAGCTTCCGGTTTCTTAGGCCATAGAGATGTTTGGAGAGACTCTGGTCTCTGATCAGCTCTATGGTCAGCTGGCTGAATCACCGGCTGCATTCTCAGGTTCCCTGTTGAGACAGGTGAGCCAGAGAAAAACACAGAAGACGGTGGGGGGGGGGCATTCCCTCCTACTGCTTGTAAAAGCAGTCTAGAGGCTAATTAGCCACTAGGATTGCTTTTACATGAAAGCCGATCGCTGGCTGAAAAGAATGATACCAAGATGATACCTAAACCTGCAGGCATCATTCTGGTATAACCACTCAAAGTCGTGAATGGCGTACCTGAAGACAAAAAATGGTTAACAATAAAACACAGTAAACAGTAAAGTATAAAAAATTGCATACCTGAAAAGCAAACATGATAAAACATAATAACAATAAAACATTGCAGAATAGAACACAGTAAAAAAGAGCAGAACAATAGAGAGAGAATAGAGAACAATAAAACAACAACTATTTTTTTTTAGTTTATATATTTTTTTGTGTTTTTTTTTTTTACACTTTTTTTTGTAACTGTAACTTTTATAACTGTAACCGGTTCCAGGTTCGGGTCTCTCAAAATGCGATGGCATCTTGGGAGACCCTGTGAAAGTGTGCCTAGTCTGTGCAATGCTGTACCCTACGCTAATACTCAACTAGTGAATAGTAGCGTTCAAAACATTCACCAATGCAAAGACCAGGATTATCAGGACAGGAGGGACAATAATAGCGGGTGTCACGCCTATATCCGCGCTTGCTGCAGACACGACATCTTTTTTGGGGGGGTTCGTTGGGTAGGGGTACTCGGGAGGACATAAAGAAAATGCCTCTCATGCAGCCGACTGCATTTGGTTGGGGATGTGAATGGGGGAAGTACGGGCGCTGCAGAAGTGGTGGGTTCCCAATTATTAGGATTGGCAAATGCAGCAGGAAGGGCATTATGGGCACAACAGGCCTGTGTTTGTCTTCTTCTTGGTGGCAGCAGGACACTACTTGTGCTTGCCACCTCACCAGCTTGAACTGCACTTATGGGACTCGCCACGTCACCAAGTGTTACTGCAGTGCTGGTTTGACTACGACCGGGGTGTACTAGGCCGCTGGTGCTTGCCAGTTCACCAAAACGCTATCAAAAAAACTGTTAGCGATCGCAATGATCAGGCCTGACTCTGTGAACACTGCAGTTATGTGTGTTTAGTGTTTTGTAAGTGACAGTGATCGATCGATACTGCACTTGGGTGGGCTGGGCTGGGCCAGGCGGAGGGGCAAAACGCAGGTGCTCGCAGGTATCTGGGCTGATCCCGCTAACACTGCGTTTTTGAGAACTCTAAACTGCTGGGGACGCTAGTAGAAATCTGATCGGATCAGATATTGATCCGATCAGATACTATATCACTAAGGGAGGTGTACGGTGCGTGCGTGGGTGTTAGCGCTACTGGCGCTAACCTGACGTTCCCTGGGGTGATGCAGACCCTATCTGACCCTAAAACCTAACTTATATCACCACCGGGCGATTAGGGGGCTAAACCTTTATTCGGTAATAAACGGCGGGTGCCCTGGCACTATAATAAATAAACTAACTAACCAGCGTCACCCGTAACAGTTATACGGTGATCACTGGTGAAAGGGTTAACTAGGGGGCAATCAAGGGGTTAAAACCTTTTATTAGGTAGTATATGGGGGGTCCCTGTCGCTATAAAATGCTGACGGTGAACCTATATATTTACCTCCCTAACTAGCGTCACCAGTGACACTAATACAGCGATCAGAAAAACGATCGCTTAGTGACACTGGCGACGGGGGGTGATCAAGGGGTTTAAGCTTTATTAGGGGGGGGTTAGGGGGTACCCTAGACCTAAAGGGGGCTAACACTAACTGCCCTACCACACTAACTGTCACAAACTGACACCAATGCAGTAATCAGAAAAAAAAACTGCTTGGTGTCAGTGTGACGGGGGGGTGATTGGGGGGTGATCAGGGGGTGATGGGGGGTGTACAGTATGCCTGGCGTGTTCTACTGTGTGTGTGTGTTTTACACTCACTCGGATGTCTTCTCTCCTCGGCGCCGGATCGGAAAATACTGAGCCGAGGAGAGATGACATCATTTCCTCTGCTGCTGTTTACTATACAGCAGCAGAGGAAGAATCTCATTGGCTGGGAGCGATCGCGAGGGGGGGGCCACGAATGGATGGTCTCCCCCCCACCTCTGATCGCTCCCAGACAGAAGCCGACCGCCTCGGCATCGGGGGGGGGTCCGATCGAATCCCCCGCCCGCGAGAGGCAGATCACGTAGGTACGTGATTTTGCCTGCCCGTGCCATTCTACCGCAGTATATCTGCGTTAGGCGGTCGGCAACTGGTTAAACTTCCCTCATCTACAGGCAGAGGTTCATTCCTTTTATCTAAGAAATGTTACTTTGTTTATACTTATCTGCAATGTGATAAAATTTGGCAGGCTGCCTGGATTTTTTTTTTCAGCTGTGAGAACTCTCTGCACTTGTTAGAAAGAATCCTGAAATGCTGTTTTGAAGATCGGGAAGAGAAAAGAATTGCAATTTAGATTCTTAACGATTAATCGTGCAGCTCTAGTATTTACTATTCTGCATCTATGTGTTGAGGAACAGAAGAGAGTGGTCTGGCACCAATAAGAGCCATTCCTCTGCTCCTGTAAGCTGTTCACATAGGCATTGTATGTAACTTTCTGTGTACAGAGATTATAGTCCTCACTGTTGAATGTTTAATATTGATATGTGATTGCCATTCAGTTATTGATAACACTTCTATAAGAAATACCATTCTAAACTCTAAACCTGTGTTGATTTTCCAATCTTTTCCACTTCACTAAGTAATGGTTTAATCAATTCTGGTATACCATTCCCCAGTCCCTTTCTCTGTAACCTCAGCTGCACTGCAGTAGAATGAACAGGAGTTGGAGGCTCCTGTTCATTCATAAGGAGAAGCATAGAAAGCACACTTTACTATGATTCAGTTATGAATGAGTGAGTGATCAGTATCGGGAGAGGAGATGAGGAAAGTCGGCAGCTCTGCGGGGGGCTATCACCCGGGCCCCAGTGCTGCTGGCGTCGCTATTGAAGGGGGGGGGGGGGGCGACCATGGGTGACACCAGGCTTGGATTGACACTGGGCGCCGCGGCTCCCTTTTTCCCTTCCACTATCCCTCAGTATGCGCGCTATGTGCGGAGAATGTGGGGGAGGAGGGACGAGGGAGTGAGGCAGAGACACTGACAAACAGGGTCAGGGTGCCCGGGTCCAATTGTACCTGATGATGAGCCTGACTTGGTAGGAGAAGACCTCTCTTACGACTCTGGTTCAGGGGCCACTGGAATGGAGACAGTGGTCCTGTGAGCACAGCGGGGTAGGAGTGTCTGAGCAGGTTGCAGCGGCTGACGTGAAGCAGGGTGAAGATTCTACAGGAAGGTTGGAACTGCAGGAGATGGCTGGGATGACAGCGGATCAGCGACCAAGGGACCGGCGGATGTCGGAGCATTGGCTACAGGACCTGTATAGGATACAACACACTCGGAGCAAGGCAGAAGAATAGTCAGGCAGGCCGGATCAGAACGGGTAGACAAGCAGACAGGTGCGGCAGGCTGGAGCAAGGTAGATGGCAGACCGGGGGTTCGGCAACAGAGGTCCATAAGCAGGGTCAGGCAGGCCGGGCTCGGGACAGGAGAGGTCAGAATGGTCAGACAGGAGCCGGGTCGGTAATCACAGGATCAAACAAGCAGGAATCAAGAACTTGGGCACAGAGCTGCAGACGAACAGTGCCACACAACTGTAGCTGAGATCCTCTTATAGAGCCACTGGCGCCAAACGGCGCTAGCGCGAATGCGTGCGCGCCTATTGTGCGTGCACCCGCACCTGTCGCGCATGTGTGCGCACCTGTGGCACACATGCTGATGCTCAGACCGACCAGCGGCACACATGCGCATGCGCGCACGCATATTCGTACTTCCCATGCTGGTGAATCCCTGACAGTCAGGAAGGATAGAGGGGGAAGTGCCAGGAAGGCCAATCCAGGGCTAGAGCATCCCAATAAGTACGCTCCATTGAGTGACATTGGTTAAACTAGTCAGGGACCAGCACTGCTGGAGCTGAGGGACACTCCTAGCTGCCAGGGGCAGAACTCCTCCAGTGAGAGTGGGGGGGAGTGAAGGGAAAGGATAGACAAATTCTGGTGGTAGGGGACTCAATTCTTAGAAGGACAGAGAGGGTAATCTGTGACAAAGACCTGAAGCGCCGAACTGTATGCTGTCTACTGGGCGCTCGGGTTCAGCACATCACGGATCTGGTGGACAGATTACTGGGAGGGGCTGGGGAAGACCCGGCTGTCATGGTGCACGTTGGCACCAATGACAAAGTCAGAGGCAAATGGAGTGTCCTAAAGAACGATTTTAGGGACTTGGGAGCTAAATTGAGGAAAAGGACCTCCAGGGTAGTATTCTCAGGAATACTACAGGTACCTCAAGCCACACTAGAAAGGCAGAGGGAGATTAGGGAAGTAAACAAGTGGCTGAGGAGCTGGTGGGTTCCTGGAGGACTGGGCCGACTTCTCAGTCGGTCACCAGTACTATAGAAGGGACGGACTGCACCTAACTAAGGAGGGTGCAGATCTGCTGGGGGTAAAGATGGACAAAAAGTTAGAGGGTTTTTTTTAACTAGGCAATGGGGGAGAGCGTCCAGAAGGTAAAGATAGTCAGCTCGGAACATATTCCAGAGGGTAGTATTGGGGCATTAGTGGTAGGTTGACTAAAGCACACAAACCCAAGGTAAGTATAGTAACAAGCCCTAGTTTCAATCTCGGAACACAAAATAAGAGGATAGTATGTGACCAGTGTAAACTACGTGGCATGTTCACCAATGCAAGGAGCCTGGTGGACAAGATTGGTGAACTAGAGATACTGTTGTACAAGGAGGATTCGGATTTTGTGGGAATTTCAGAGACCTGGTTCAATAGCTCTCATGATTGGCTGGCAACCATTCAAGGGTATTCCCTTTATTGCAGGGATAGAGGGGGTAAAAAGGGGGGAGGGGTATGTCTATATATCAAGAATAATGTACAAGTGAATGTGAGAGATGACATCACTAAGGGAGCTAGGGAGGAGGTGGAATCCCTATGGGTAGAGCTCCAAAGGGATGAAGCTAAGGGGAAAATAATACTGGGATTATGCTATAGGCCCCCTAACCTGAATGGGAGGCGGAGATGGACCTCCTATCACAATTTTTGGATTAGCAGCAAGGATGTGAAGTGTCATCATAATGGGAGATTTTAATTATGCAGACATAGACTGGGCGGTGGGAAGCACACATTCGTCTAAGGCTCACCAGTTCCTAAATGTCTTGCAGGACAATTTCACGGGTCAGATGGTAGACGCACTGACACGAAATAAAGCATTACTAGATCTACTGATTACCTACAATACAGACCCGATCACGGATTTGGAAATACACGGCAATTTAGGAAACCGCGATCACAGGTCAATTGGTTTCAGTATAAATCACACTAACAGGAAACATAAGGGGAATACAAAGACAATTAATTTCAAAAGTGCCAACTTCCCTAAACTACAAACCTTGCTAGAAGATATAAATTGGGATAAAATCCTAGGAACAAAGAACACGGAGGAGAGATGGGTTCGCTTTAAGAGCATATTAAATAAGGACATTAGCCAGTGCATCCCACTGAGTAATAAATTTAAAAGAGCGAACAAAGGTCCTGGATGGTTTAACTCCAATGTAAAAATGCATATAAAAGCAAAGGAGAAGGCCTTCAAAAAATACAAGGTTGAGGGATCATCATCGGACTTTATAAAGAATGCAACAAGAAATGTAAGGGTGCAATTAGGGTGGCTAAGATAGAACACGAAAGATACATACTGTAGCGGAGGAGAGCAAAAAAAGAAATTCTTTAAGTATGTAAACAGTAAAAAAGGGAGGACAGACCATACTGGCCCCATAAAAAATGAGGAAGGACATCTGGTAACAAAGGATGGGGAGATGGTGAAGGTATTGAATTTATTCTTCTCCTCAGTCTTCACGAGGGAATCGGGGGGGCTTCAGTAACCAATACTACAGTGTTTATCCTCATGACACGTCACAGAAAGCACCTCCATGGCTAACAGAGGGCAGAATTAGAATTAGACTTGGGAAACATAACATTAACCACTTCAGCCCCAGAAGGATTTACCCCCTTCCTGACCAGGACATTTTTTGCGATACGGCACTGTTTCCTTTTTTCCCCACAAACAGAGCTTTCTTTTGGTGGTACTTGATCACCTCTGCAGTTTTTATTTTTTGCGCTATAAACAAAAAAAGAGCAACGATTTTGAAAAAAAACACAATATTTTGTACTATTTGCTATAATAAATATCCCCAGTTTTTTTTTTTTAATAAACATATTTTTTCCTCATTTTAGACTGATATGTATTCTTCTACATATTTTTGGTAAAATAAAAAACTCAAAAAGCGTATATTGATTGGTTTGTGCAAAAGTTATAGCATCTACAAAATAGGGGATAGATTTATGGCATTTTTATTATTTTTTTTTTACTAGTAATTCGGTGATCAGCGATTTTTATCGTGATTGCAACATTGCAGCAGACAGATCAGACACTTTTGACACTTTTGGGACCAGTGACATTTATACAGCGATCAGAGCTAAAAATAGCCATTGATTACTCTATAAATGTCATTGGCAGGGAAGGGGTTAACACTAGGGGGCAATCAAGGGGTTAACTGTGTTCCCTAGGCGTGTTCTAACTGTGGGGGGGATGAGACTGACTAGGGGAGGAGACCGATCTGTGTTCCTACTTAGTACTGTCTCTACTCCCCTGAGAGAACCGGGATTTGTGTGTTTACACACACAGCTCCTGGTTTTCGCTCTGTCACAATCGAACGCGGGTGCCCGGCGGTCATTGCGCCCGTCGGGTACGTGCATCGGCTCCAGGGACACCCTGCTTAAGCATCTTAAAGACCCGACGTACAGCTATGACGACTCGTGCAGGGGAGCTAACCTGCCACAGCATAACTGCGACGGCTGGCCTGGAAGTGGTTAATAAATCACCGGGACCGGATGGCTTGCACCCGAGGGTATTTAGAGAACTCAGCCAAGAAATTGCCAGACCGTTGTTCCTAATTTTTACTGACAGTCTGCTGACTGGAATGGTACCAGCGAATTTGAGAAAAGCCAATGTAGCACCAATATTTAAAAAGGGCCCTAAATACATCCCTGGGAATTACAGACCAGTTAGCCTAACATCAATAGTATGCAAGCTCTTAGAGGGGATGATAAGGGACTATATACAAGATTTTACTAATGAAAACGGTATCAAATTAATGGGATGGGCAACTACATTTCAAATGAGGTTTAATGTAGAAAAATGTAAAATAATGCATTTGGATGGCAAAAATATGAAGGCAATCTATACACGGGGGGGAGTACCTCTGGGGGAATCTTGGATGGAAAAGGACATGGGGGTCCTAGTAGATGATAGGCATCAGCAATGGCATGCAATGCCAAGCTGATGCTAGCAAAGCAAACAGAATATTGGTATGCATTAAAAAAGGGATTAACTCCAGGGATAAAGCAATAATTCTCCCACTGTACAAGACTCTGGTCCGGCTGCACATAGAGTGTGCTGTCCAGTTCTGGGCACCAGTTCTCAGGAAGGATATACTGGAAATGGAGCGAGTACAAAGAAGGGCAACAAAGCTAATAAAGGGTCTGAAGGATATTACTTATGAACAGTGTTGGCCTGTCCATAGGGGGCACATGGGCGCCGCCCCCCCACCCAGCAGTGACAAAAAAAAAATGTTCTTTAAGTGCACTGTGTTCGGCCGCCAGACACAGTGCACTATGGGAAGCACCGCGTCAATGCAATCACAAGATTGCAGACGTGGCGCTTCATTTGTGGGCTTTTAACCTGCCTTGCGGCGCAATCCCAAGCGCCGACCGGCTTCCGCCCGTACAGTATTACTACGGGCGGGAGGCGGGAGCTTTGTTCTTTAATTATCTAGTTACTTCCTCATGCTAGTGGTGAAGCCTGAACCGGAAGTGACATAGGCAGCTCCGTGGAACACACGGCCCAAACCGATCTGCCTGTAAGTCTGAGACAGTGAGACCCAGTTAGTCAGATACCTATTGCAGATCTAACAGGGGCATTGAAAGACTGTGTTTTAGAGTAAGGAATGAAAACCCGATCACCAGAAATAGCAATGCTATACATATTGTAATTGCCAAATCTAAATGCAAGGGTGTTTTAACTTGTAAAAATCAAATGGTAACATAAATATAAGAAGATCAAAAAAATAAGTCTGTAAAATATTTTATATTTATCATAAAGTGATCTGTTCATACATTTATATTGCAAAGGTGCAAAATTGGTACATTAACAATATATTTACACATGCACAAATGTTACAGTACTCAAACCTACATGGAGGTAATTAAATGAAAATTCATATAAAACAGACAGATGTTTTAACATGTCCAACAATAGCATGAGTTGTAAAACCAGAAATCAAGATACGCTCAAAAAACAGGGATATACAGTGCCTTAAAAAAGTATTCATACCCCTTGAAATTTCCACATTTTGTCATGTTAAAACCAGTGGCGGCACCGTCCCCCCACGCTGTTGGAAAAAAAAAAAAGCACACCTCCACTACACCACACAGCACTAAATCGCACAGCATACCTCCACTACAATGCACAGCACACCTCCACTACACCGCACAGAACTACACCGTACAGCACACCTCCACTACACTGCACAGCACACCTCCACTACACTGCACAGCACAGCACACCTCCACTACACCGCACAGCACTACACCGCACAGCACACCTCCACTACACCGCACAGCACACCTCCACTACACCGCACAGCACTAAACCGCACAGCACACCTCCACTACACTGCACACCTCCACTACACCGCACAGCACACCTCCACTACACCGCACAGCACACCTCCACTACACCGCACAGCACACCTCCACTACACCGCACAGCACACCTCCACTACACCGCACAGCACAGCACACCTCCACTACACTGCACAGCACACCTCCACTACACTGCACAGCACACCTCCACTACACTACACAGCACACCTCCACTACACTACACAGCACACCTCCACTACACTACACAGCACACCTCCACTACACTGCACAGCACACCTTCACTACACCGCACAGCGCACCTCCACTACACCGCACAGCACACCTCCACTACACCGCACAGCACACCTTCATTACACCGCACAGCACACCTTCATTACACCGCACAGCACACCTCCACTACACCGCACAGCACATCGCACCTCCACTACACCGCACAGCACACTGTTGCATTTGATGGCACAGTGGCTACATATGATGGGCACAGTGGCTGTATTTGATGGCACAGTGGCTGCATATGATGACACAGTGGCTGTATTTGATGGGCAAAGTGGCTGCATTTGATAGGCACAGTGAGGCTGAAATTGATGTTTTTATTTAAAGCGGGATTCCGGCCAGGATATCTATTCTTTTAAAGTCAGCAGCTACAAACACTGTAGCTGCTGACTTTAAATAAGTAGACTTACCTGTCCTGGGTACCCGCGATGTCGGCTGCCTGAGGCCGACACGTCCCTCGGCTCTCGGGTCCTGGCACCGCCATCCTAAGTAAGGGAAACAGGCAGTGGAGCCTTGCGGCTTCACTGCCAGTTTCCTACTGCGCACGCGTGAGCGGCGCGGCGCTTTGTGAATGGGACGCGATGTGTTGTGGAACACACACAGTTCCCATAACACACCGTGCCCCATTCCCCAGAAGACAACGTGGGAAGCAGAAGACTGAAGATCACCGTGGTGTAGGAAGAGGCAGATTAGGAAGACTGCCTAGCAACAGCCATTTCACGTAAGTTAAAAAAATTTTTCCTCCATTTTTTTTTTGGTATTTTTTTTATGCAATCTTTTTTTTTTTTTTTTTTTTTTTTTATAAGGGTGGACCTCCACTTAAGTATTTTTCAGTTTGTTTGCACCCCCCCAAAAAATTTTGAGCACCAGCCGCCACTGCTTATGAAGAAAGGTTGCGAACACTGAACTTGTTCTCTCTGGAGAAGAGACGCTTGAGAGGGGATATGATTTCAATTT
This sequence comes from Aquarana catesbeiana, assembly GCF_042186555.1. Lineage (NCBI taxonomy): Eukaryota > Metazoa > Chordata > Amphibia > Anura > Ranidae > Aquarana > Aquarana catesbeiana. The sequence goes on from NC_133326.1 coordinate 571,843,724, forward strand.
ACAAATACCGTACTAGTGACCCCACAATAGGGATAAAACTTTTTCGCAGAAGGGAGATTACACGTGTCCAATCATTAAAATTTGAAGAAAAGAGGTTTAACCATGAACTACGTAGAGGGTTCTTTACTGTAAGAGCAGCCAGGATGTGGAATTCCCTTCCACAGGCGGTGGTCTCAGTGGGGGGGGGGCTGGAATCGATAGTTTTAAAAAACTATTAGATAAGCACCTGAAGGACCAAAACATACAGGGATATACAATGTAATACTGACATATAATCACACACAAGGGTTGGACTTGATGGACTTGTGTCTTTTTTCAACCTTACCTACTATGTAACTCTGTTGAAACGGCTACTTGTAGTCTCCATGGAAAGCCCAACTGATGGGGTGACAACCCCGGTGGACATTTTCAAGACTGAGCATTGTTACCCTGTAATAGGAAGGGCCAGCACAAGGACCTTCATGACAGTATTAGCCTCATGTACACTGCTGCTGGTAAACAGACGTTTAGGAGCAGTTGGGCATTTTTTTCAACTGCTCCTGAACTCCTCTATGTTATCTTATCAGTACATGTACACAGGGTCGTTTATAGTAGTTTTTAGGCAGTTGCATTTAGAGGCTTTTTTTTGGGAACCCAAAGAAATGCGTTCAGAAGCTGTGTTTAGAGGTATTTCAAACGCCAAACATGGCTAAGCGCGGTAACTCGTGTTTAACTGCGTATGGTTTACAGGCGTTGTTCATTTTTGGCTATTTTGAAAAAAAAAAAATAAAAAAAAAAAATTTTTTTCAAACGCTTCTAAATGCAAACGCAGCTAAACGCAGCTAAACGCGGCATGTAAACGCGGAAAAACAGACGTTTTAAACGCGCTGTTACTATCTGTCAAGTTAAATCGTTCAGGAGAGGTTGTAAAAACGTCCCGTGTACATTATACCAGAAAATATTTTAATGAAAACTGCCATTTTAAATTGTTTTATTAAAAAGTGATTTTAAAATTCTTTTTTTAGAATATTTTAGTTATTCACATATACTTTAAGTATCCAGTGCAGGCTATAGAAAGTAACATGTGCTTTGTTGTTCTGGGTAGCTCATACCTTCTGTCTCCTATGAACCATGGATCCCAGTTTGAAGGACACTGCTTGCATGGAGTTTGCATGTCTTCCCTATGATTGCGTGGGTTTCCTCTGGGTACTCTTGTTTCCTTTTAGACATGCTGACAGGTTAATTGGCTTCTGTCTAAATTGGCTGTGGCCTGCACACAAGGTAAGGACCTTAGATTGTAAGATTGTAGATTGCTCCTTGAAGGCAGAGACTGATGTGAATGTACAATATGTAAAGCACCATATAATTTCTCATTGTTATATAAAATACCTGTAAAAAATGAAGAAAAAGCCCCACATTCCACTAATTTACCACCCTGACTCAAAAAATGGGCTCATTCTGTCATTAGTTTACATTCACATATTTTTTTTATTTTCCTCGCTCAGTGAACGACGTCTTGCTTGCGCGGTGAAAAGACCCTGCTATTTACCAAAACAAGTAGGTACTGTGAAGTGTCCAGCCTTCCCCCTCTTTGTCTGCTCTAGGTGGGTTTTTTTTTTTTTTTTAGAGACCAGATGCACAAGACTCTCAGCAACAGACAGTCCTGGAACCATCTGTGCAGTGCTGGGGAGGGAGTGGGGGGGATTCAAAGAAAGGCTGTTTGTGTTAGTCGTGGGAAACGCACTGCCTTGACTGCTAGTGGGCCGCATGAATTGAACTAATTGAGGTTTATACTCCCAAGCCTGCCGTGGCCTAGTCACAGCATAATCCTTCATCTGCTGCAGTCTCGGGCAGTAATTGGAGCTTATTACAGGGGATGGGTCTCCCTGCAGTGATGTCGAAACCGAGAGGCTTTTCTCTCTAATTACCGGCTCTCAATAGGGATGGGAAAAAAAGGGGGTCCGGGCCCGGAGAGAGCGCTGTAAGGTGAACACAGAGTAGGAGGAGGGTACACTTATGTACACGCTGCCAGCCTTGCCCAGACGTCTTTTATCCGGAGGAACAACATTACAGAATATACAATGAGCGCTCGTTGTTGGTAATTAACCCCCTCCCTAAACAGAGCTGCGAAAGCTCATTTGCATTTCTGGAAGAGCCTCCAGACATTTTCTCACGCTTGGAGATAGCAGGAAGTTCTCTCGAACGTGCAGTTATCGCCTTGTCCTGCGCCGACAGTGAGGCATGCTGTGCCAACCACCCCTGTGACCAGACACGTTAATAACTCACTTATTGCTTTTCATTTTAACCATTGTCAGCTGAAGAAATTACCAGGGCTCTCAATGATTAGGCTTAAAGGCCTCTGCAGGCCGTTGGGCCGCGTGTTGAGGCGACTGACGAAAGTCTCTGCCGGGAACTTAGATCTGCGAGGGCTGTGGGTTAGTGTCGGAATGCAAGGATGGAGGGTGACTTGGAATGGTCATAGGTCTCTTTAAGATAACCTTTTTTCTATTTTTTTTTTTTTAAAGGGATTTTCGCTTGACTAGGGATGGGCAGACCGATTTTGGTAAAATTGATGTTGCCATAAAATAAACAGTTTTCCTCATTGAGCTGCTTAGTTGAACTTTGTTTTTAAAAAAAATGAGCTACCCATTTATTTAGATAGTGTGGTCCTATTTAGGGGGTGTATTTAGCATAATTTAGTTTATTTAATTTAGGAGACTATTTTGAAAGGTTTCCACACAAGACTAATACAACTATCAAACCAGCATTCACAACTTTTCTAATTGGATTCAAGCTGTGCAAATTGTGGGTTAAAGTTGTATGAATCTTGACAGTTACAAATTGACCCCTTAAGCCTAGCTTTTTTTCGTTCAACCCAGCAGGTTGAATGAAAAAAAAAAAAAATGACAGCTCCGGTCAGTGCCGCTGTACTAACAATCTGATGTTAGTAAAGTGATCCCTGCTGAGCTCTTATGTTCTGACAAGGGGACCGCCCCTCCCCACCATAACATTCCGGTCGGTGCTCTCAGCCATTGACTGAGAGCACTGATCAGGAGTCGGTCAGCTGCTGGTTTTCCAGCATGCTCGTTCGGATTGGCTGCCATACACGGCCTGAATGTCGGCCAGTTTTCATTGAACCTGCTGATGTCACCCACATTCGGCCTGTGTGTACTAGGCTTTAGCATTCCTTGTGTTTTTGTTTTTTTCCCTATTCATGGATTTGATCTGTATCTGTGTACCACCAAATTCAATTTTTAGTTTTACACAATTTTTTGTCATTCTGTTACAAATAAAGGTAAAATAATAAGGTTAATGAGGGGCACCCACCATAGTTGAAAGAGGCTTCTGAAAACCCCAGGAGATATTTAAAGCCCATTACACGCTTAAAAAGTACCCAAAAAAACTTAATTTTGTCTACAGAAATAATGACATTTTGCTGAAATCTCATGATTTTAACTGAATTTGCATGGAAACGTCAGCTCCTAATTTCACCCCCTGTGTTCTCCGACTATCAAGTCCTGATTAGAGTCGGTAAGGGTTGATCCCTCTTATTGAATCAGGAAGGCTGGCAACTCGGATGCTCTTGAATAAAAGTACTTGATTTGTTATATGGATACATATATATAGCCTGTACCCATGTATTTATGTAACAAATAAAGTATTTTTATTCAAGAGCATCCGAGTTGCCAGCCTTCCTGATTCAATAATTGTACCTGTGGGGCCTGAACGTTCTGGCTAGAGCACCGGATCACAGTTTGTGGACTCTTATATTGGCAGTGGAGCTGGGGTAACATTTTTTCTTTCATGATCCCTCTTATGCCCCGTACACACGGTCGGACTTTGTTCGGACATTCCGACAACAAAATCCTAGGATTTTTTCCGACGGATGTTGGCTCAAACTTGTCTTGCATACACATGGTCACACAAAGTTGTCGGAAAATCCGATCGTTCTAAACGCGGTGATGTAAAACACGTACGTCAGGACTATAAACGGGGCAGTGGCCAATAGCTTTCATCTCTTTATTTATTCTGAGCGTGCGTGGCACTTTGTCCGTCGGATTTGTGTACACACGATCGGAATTTCCGACAACGGATTTTGTTGTCGGAAAATTTTATCTCCTGCTCTCCAACTTTGTGTGTCGGAAAATCCGATGGAAAATGTCCGATGGAGCCCACACACGGTCGGAATTTCCGACAACACGCTCCGATCGGACATTTTCCATCGGAAAATCTGACCGTGTGTACGGGGCATTATGCTTGCTTCCTTAGTTTGCTTTGTTAGTGGTACTAAAGGCAGAAGGTTTTTCTTTACCTTAATGCATTATCCTAATTAAAGTGGTAGTAAACTTCGTTTTTTGACCTGTACCTACAGGAAAGCCTATAATAAGGCTTACCTGTAGGTACAGTGACTATCGCTTAAACGTGCACTGTTTAGGAGATATTCACACTGCATACAGAGTTCCGTATAGCATGCCAAGCCTTTAGAGCTTGTGCCGTAAATGAAGGCTTTCCGCGCGCATGCGCGGGAGCGACGTCATTGCGGCCCTAGCCACTCATGTAGTCCGAGGCCGCAAACCTGTAAAGAAGACCGGATGAAGATGGAAGCCCTGTTAGCAGTGACAGCACACCACTAGAGGGCTTCCTTTTAAGGTAATTCTTGCATAATGTGCTAGTATGCAATGCATATACTAGCACATTATGCATTTGTCTTACATGAGGAAAGTTTTTTTCTTTACTTCTGCATGCAGCTCCCCCTCCCCTTTAATTACCTGAGCCTGATCTCAATCCAGCAATGTGTACAAGAGCAGCAGTTCTCTCCCTCCTAATAGGCTCAGATACAGTAGTGGGAGCCATCGGCTTCTGCTGTTTTCAATCACAGCCAGTGAGGGGGGAGTGTCTACAATACAACTCACCCTTCTGCCTGGTGCCCCCCCCCCCCATGTGCCCCTTTCCCCTGCACTACGGGACTCCTCCCCTTTCATTCCCACTGGCTTTCAGTTGCTGTAGGATGGAAATAAAATTAACAAATAATGTGCGCTGCCCCTCTAGCAAATGAATAAAACATACCTTTAGCTGCTGCAACCACTGAATATGTTCCCACAACAATGTAACTACCAGTACATTTTTGCATTGCTAAGGCTCGGTTCACACTGGGGCGACTTGGGATCCGACTTGTACGCCCTCAAGTCGCCCCAAGTCGCCCTAGAAATAGTTTCAATGGGAGTGAACGCTAGCGTCTTAATAGACGCTACTGAAGTCGCTCCGACTTCAGAGCGTACTCCCTGTACTACTTTGATCCGACTTGGTAGGCGACCTGTACCATAGAAATCAATGGAAGTCGCCTCCAAGTCGGATCTCTCTATAAAGTCAAGCGACTTTGCAGGGAAAACCCCTCCCTCCCCCCCTCCCTCCCAGAGAGCTGATGGAGGCGACTTCAAGTCGCCTTGTAATTTGCTGAAGTCGCGCTGAAGTCGCGCTGAAGCCGCGTTGAAGTCGCGGTACAAAGTCGCGCTGAAGTCGTGTTGCCCCAGTGTGAACCGACCCTAAATCCTGCTAGTAAAGTGTTACAGATATGTGATACTATGTGAATTATAGTAAGCCTAAACACTGTGAAACAAAATAAATACAATGTATCCAAAATAAAATGTTACAATAAAGGAAACACATAAACAAAATATATCATGAAAACCCCAATCAATGATACAAATGGTACCAAAACCTTGTAAGAAAAATAATGTACAATAGGATAAACAATACACAAAGTGCAAACTACAATAGCAAAGTGCACATGGAAGTGCAGTCGCAGTAGATCCGAGGGGGACATGCAAGGAAAATAAAAAAACAGCATTAGCTTGCACATGATTGGATGATAAAATCAGCAGAGCTTCCACTCATTTCAGATCTACCCCTCAGATTTACAGCGACTGCACATCCAAGTGCACTTTCAGTGCAATTTCAAGTGCACTTTGCACTTGTAGTTTGCACTTGTAGTGCAAAGTGGATTTGCCTTTCGTAAATAACCTCCAGTGTCTTCAATTGTGGAATTTCTTCACCCTCATACACTTTGTGCTCCACCACACAAGCAGTGATCCTCCACTGGTCTACCTAATCGCTCACCAGTTGCGGTCACTTCAATAGGGGTACAGGGGCGCCGTCCCTCTAATCCATGCGCCCAGGCCCCTAATTTACATGCAGGGTGCCGGACAGCATGGATTTCAATTTCCAATCAGGAAGCGTGTCCTGAGACCCGATTGGCCAGGGACTCTTCTGTGCAAGCCCCCACCCAAAATATTGAGCACCAGCCGCCACTGATGCTCACCTCAATATTAGACCCATAACTTAATATAGTTAAAAAACGCTTGAAAGGTAGCAATGGTACGTGATTTCTCCCGAATCAGTCGTCCACCCCGATTTAATCTCTGATTACAGCAGACTATAAGTAGCAGCATCTCTCCATGGTATATAGAAAAAGTAGCCGCAGATAGTGTAGTATGTTCAATCTAATAGAAAACTCAAAATCCAGTTAAAGGGATTGTAAAGTCTCCAGGGTTTTCACCTTAATGCATTCTATGTATTAAGGTGAAAAACCTTCTGTGCTACAGCTGCCCCCCTTTTTTCTAACCCGTTTGTTCCAGTGACGAGCACAAGCCCAGTGGCTTCAGCCGCTGTCTCTGTCTGTCCTCATTGGATAGATTGATAGCATTGGCTCCTGCTGCTGTCAATCAAATCCAGTGACACAAGTGTCACTGGGCACAGCAGCAGGACTCGGGAGCGTGCCCGCACGTCTGCCCCCCCATAGAAAGTGGCTATCCCTGAGGGGCACCCGATGAAGAGGAGGGGTTAGGAGCGTCGCCGGGGGAACCCCAGAAGAGGAGGATCGGGGCTGCTCTGTGCAAAACCCTTGCACAGAGAAGGTAAGTATAACATGTTTGTTATGTTAAAAAAAAAGCAAACCTTTACAATCACTTAAAAATCCTACTCACATTGGTTAAAACTAAAATAGCATAGAGATATTGCCTCATCGGCAAAGCACATACATCCCAGCTGCTCACTGCATTGATATCTCTGGTCTGCGTCTGACGTCACTTGGTTCCACCTCCACGCGTTACGCCACCGACAACGTGGATTTGTTATTATGATTCACATTGACTGTTGGCTCTATCTGTGACACTTTGCTAGCTTTATTTAGCTGCACAAACACATATTATTTGCTGTAGGATGGAACTACAGAGGATTGGTTCCAGTAATTGCCCTCCCACCAGACTGATTCCCCCCCCGTCCACGATTAATTTTTCGCTTCTGCCTGGGCCCCTTTGAGTGCCACTGTTTTCCCGCATTTCAGCCTTGCCCTCCTCTCCTCCCTGTCAGCTGCTGGGGGCACACAGGGGGATTGTTGCAAGATGGAAGGGGTGGCAGTAAAAATTCCATATTTACTGGCCCCTTCCCTTCCTGGATGAACACAGGATGCTATTGCGGGTGTGCATGTAAATCACATGTGTTTTCACATCCACAGGCAATTAGAGCTATAATACAGCACCATGCAGCTCCGTGCGACTTGCGGGTGCATTTTGGGATATAGATTTCGGGACTTTTTTCCCATGTTTTCCGTAGGTACAGGCAACAAATAGACTGCTGTACCTACATAAATGAGGCACGCAGGAAACGTATGAACCTAGCCTTATAAATGAGCCACAAGCTGAGTAGAAAAGCCTGTCCTCTGCCAGTATGCTGCAAAGACAGATTGTTGCTCTCTGTATGGCAGCAGTGGATTCTCTGTAGAGGCCCAACCTGCCCACTGCTGAGTGACAGCTAAAACTCTCCAATCACCAGGCAGATTGCTGTCCTGACCTGGAACAAGCATGCAACAAGTGAAAAACAGGTGAACTCCTAATCTACAGGGCTTAAAATGTATTAAAGCCACAAAATCAGCACAGCAACTCTGTTTTCAGTTCAGATTTTTGTTAGGTGAATGTGCCTTTAAGCTTTGTAGAAATGGTTTGCATGATTTCAGCTGCACGATGACCTCTTGCTATCTAAATAACATGCCTCAAACTCAGATTAATTACTTTTTATTTTTTTTAATGAGTGTTGTTATAACACAAAAGCTTCTGCCAACACCATCTCATATTTCTCTCTGTGACATTGTATCGCTTCAAAGCCATTTATCCTTATTTTGTAGCCTTGATATTCCTGGAAGATCGTCCTTTGTGTGAGACATATTCCATAAATGTAATGAGGACATGCAGTGATTTATGGCAAAAATTAATTTCCTCCAGTGCCGCCTCTCCCAAACGGTCCATTTGTGTCTTCAATAATTCCGGCCTTTATTGGTCATTTGTGAATATCTGATACCTAGTTTCTTTCAGATTCAATATAAGTTAATGTTTCCTTTGGAGGGATTAACAAATTGAGAGATATCCAGAGCTCGAACCGCTGTGGATCAAGTTCATATTCTCACGTCCATCATCCAAAAGACTTTTGTTTCCAAGCTCAAGGTTTGCTTAAGGCACTCTCATAAATAAAGTAATATTTGCAATTTAAGGAATATGTAAGCCAAATTAATAAAATCTCAGATTCACTTTTACATGTATACTGTATCCCATTTCAAAAGTTGTTTTCAATCTTTTTACATCGGCAGCATTCATTAACCACTTTATGACAGTGTTATGCATATATGTGGCAGCATGATGGGTGCATCATATATGCGTGGCCAGGGCTAATTTTAGAAATCATGGGGCCCCATACAGCCTATCAGACGCCCCTCCCCGCCGAAAGTAACTGATGACATACAGTAGGTTTATCAGTCACTTTCTCTGTAGCCTCAGCTGCACAGATGAATGAATAAGAAGCGCTCTAAAGCTTCCTGCTCATTCACATACTGAAGCATAGTAAACACAGTTTACTATGCTTTAGTGATGAATGGACACCGGAGTGATTGGTACCAATCACTCGCGGTGTTCATTCAGGAAACAAAGGGGCTGGTAAATTACATATTTACCAGCCCCTTCTCCACTCTCTATCTTGAAACATCTCCCTGTGTGCCCACAGCACAGTAATTGAAACATCTCCCTGTGAGCCCACAGCATCTGCCGATAGTAGAGGAAAGAAGCCGGCAGAGCTACAGGGGAAAGGGGCACAGGGGGGGCCCGGACAGCAGATGGAAGGGGCTCGTGTGCTAAAACCAATTTCCCTGCAGTGCCCCCAGGGGGAGAAAGAGGGGGAGAAGCTGCCAGCATTGCAGGGGCAGCAGAATATGATCTGTGTCTGCAGTAGGACAGTACAGCCAGCTCTCCTGCTCAGAAGATGCCCGGGCCCACCTTTTTGAACTGATGGGGCCCAGGCCCAGTACAGGATGGCTGGCTTTATGCCTTATCAGCAGCCCCGTGCATCGCTGTGTTGTTCTGGGGTGCACTCAATCAGTGCCCTCAGAACTTTGACCGACCTGCCATCTTCAGTTCACAGTAAACTACGGATGATTGGGTGCAGGACAGGCTACCATCTACTGATTGCATCTTCACGGGACAGCCAATTACAGTGAACAACTGACGGGGAGCCTTCCTACCAGTCTCTGGGGTCATAGCCCACTTAAAGGGCCAGCAAGGGGTTAACTATTACCTGGTGATCCTGCAAACATAATCATGAGAGATATACTAAAAAGGATGAATAGTAAAAATGAAAAGTGGTTTAGAAAATTAATTATGGGTTTTGCATACCCATACAAGTCTACGAGAATGCAAAAACCCACTTAAAGCAAATCAAATGCAGGTCAGAAGGAAGTCAACTGCTGGTCACGTGTGTCTGGCAAATTATTTTAAATGACTTCTGAAGCATCTCAAACTGAAGTGAAGCTGAAACCATTAACACAAACCCAAGGTCAGTTAACAAAGGCCCCAAATTTCATACGCTTAGGGTTTATATCTATTTTAAAGCTGATCTCTATGCATATATAAAAACACCACAATTTAACCATGTTTTGTACTGCTTAAAATATGCTATAAAATATATTTTTAAAATACAGCTAGAATAAGCACCCAAATCTGGCTTCCTATGTGCTTCCTTTCACCCTCCCCTGCATATCAGGATTACAGATTGATGCAGACCGAGGACAGACCAGCTCCATATGCCAACCAGGCTATACAGCATTCCACAATGCTGTCAGTCTAACATTGGGACCTTTATGAGAGGAGAACAGAACAGACTGATGACCTCATGTGGAGATAATCCTGCACTGTCCAATTAGCAGTCTCGGGGTGGGTCGCTGACCCACCCGTTTTACTCCAGTGCAGTGAAGAAAAATGTCACCAGTTTGGTGGTGTTGTCTTGTACAAGTGCTTGGATCCCAATAATGGTTAACAGAATTACAATATCTTGGCAGTTAAGTTTTTACATGCAGCAGTTCATCAACATTCTGTGGTTTAACCTCAGAAAAAAACATGCAATACCCTTGCATTTCTTTTCAACACACATGTTAAAATGCACATTTAAAGCCTTAAAATAAATTAATTAAACCACAAAAAGTATCTATTTTCTGAAAAGCAGAGAACCTGCAGAATAAAATGATGGTAGTTGCACATTTTTAAGTTGCAATATTTAGGCAGCTGTTTTTCTATAAAAATACATTCACATTTATTTTGGTGTACACAAACACAATATAAATCCCAATCTGTTACAAAAATTTAAAATACAAGACTGTGTCAAATAATTAGATACCAAATATGTTAAGCCTTAAAACTGTGTACCCATGAAATGCCACTTTAAAAACCTTTGCAGCTCAGCAGTTTAGAGCTAATCTTAAATAATGGCCCCAGAACTATTCCACTCATTCTAGCAAGCACAATGATACCTAATAGGTGTTACCTGATTGCTGTTTGCATATAAATGTGCATTGGGAGGGTTGGGGGCCTCAATTTTTTTATTGTTTTAGATTTGAACACTTTTTCTTGTTCACTTAAAGTTATTTCCTCCAAAAGAGGGCTGATAAGCCTCTATATGTATATATGTAATAGTAAATTCAGCAGGACAGGTCCTCTTTATGGAGACATCAGGGGTTTATTAGACTCCTGATGCTTCCCATGCACTGCTTCCAAACAGAATACAGACAGTACTTGAACTGCTAAAGTAGCAAGGATCTGAAAGCTGTGAACCCTGAAGTGTTTTGAACAGAGCGCTTCCAAGTTCACAACAAAGTGGAAAGAACACAACCCCCCCCACCACCACCACCACCACTATGCCATCAGAAACTTCCCCAGCCTCCTTGGCGTTAACCCAAGTATTACTCAGGCTCAGAAGTGTATGTAACAACTGTTAATATAATTGATGCTCAGACCATTTTAACATAGAATTCTGATCCTGAGAGAAGTTAATTGCTGATCAAATAAATCAAAATTAAGTCCAAACGAACCACAATAAACCTATATATAAGTTATAAAAATACCACATGTGATATAAAGCATAAAATAAAAATAGAAATTGGTGCAAAGTGAATTATTGAAGTCCATAAAAGTCTCAGAAATCCACAATGTGCAGTGAGTGACTGCAGTCCATATTAAAGATTGAATGGTCTCGATCCCCACATGAGTAGCCAATGCAGTGTATGGAAACTAAGGACACCAATGTGATAAAGCCACCACCAAGGTAGATGCAGGCTTAGTTTGAACTCAAAAGAACATACGTTCTATGAGTCAAACAGGCTTGTATTGTCAGCCGACAAGGGGGATGAAACATTGGGGATCCTCTGTGATTGGAACCTGGAGTATCCTAGACACTCATGGAAAATCCGTCTCCATACAGGTGGTTACACGTCAGAAGATAATGACCAGTGGGAAATGGAAAGAAATGGCCACATAGCGTAATCCCGTACAAAGTTTCAAATGTATTAAAAGTAAAACACTTACATTTGAAAAGTGGTTACAAGCGCTTGGATAAAATAATGGCGGCAGTGGAGTCCTCCCGACGCGTTTCGTCTCATTAGACTTCGACCCCAGACAAAGTCTGTGGCTGGTTTCCGTGATTTGCCGTCATTGTACGTCGGCTCGTGCATGGTGATTTGTGGGTGCGCGCGCCCACTGACCAGCGGGAGAGCCAATCAGCCGGTGGGGCGGATTCGATGTCCGCCGGGCACCCACGATCCTTCCCCACAGTGACAAAATGGGGCTCTGCCTGTGTAAACAAGGCAAATTTCCATTCTGACAGGGAAGATCACACAGATCCTGTCTTTCTGCTATGCGGGAAGATGGATCTGTATATTTCCCCAGTCACACAGTCCCCCATACAGTTAGTAAACACACTGAGGGAATACATTTAACCCCTTGATCGACCCTAGTGTTAACCCCTTCCCTGCCAGTGTCATTAGTACAATAACAGTGCATATTTTTAGCACTGATTGCTGTAATAATGTCACTGATTCCCAAAAAAGTGTAAAAAATGTCAGTTAGGTGTCTGATCTGTCTTCCGCAATGTCGCAGTCCCACTAAAAATGACTGATCGCTAATAAAAAAAATAAATAATAAAAATGTCATAAATCTAGCCTCTATTTTGTAGACGTTATAACTTTTGCACAAACCAATCAATATATGCTTATTGCGTTTTTTTTTACAAAAAATATGTGAAAGAATACATATTAGCCTAAACTGATAAAGAAATTCATTTTTTTGAGGATATTTATTTTGGCAAAAAGTTTTTTTTTTTTCAAAATTGTTGCTATTTTTTTGTTTATAGCGCAGAGAAAAAAACACCGCAGAGGTGATCAAATACCACCAAAAGAAAGCTCTATTTGTGGGAAAAAAAGGACATACATTTTGTTTGGGTACGTGGTTGCACGGCTCCGTAGTCAGTTAAAGTGACGGAGTGCCGTATCGTAAAAAATGGCCTGGTCATTAAGGGGGGAAAATCTTCCGGTCTTTAACTAGTTAATTAAAAAAAAAGCTCCAAATATACTTGACTCTTTTTGAAAAACTGTAGCCTGTGTCATGTTCATTGCAGCTGCCATAGGTCTGTGAGCTGCTACCTCCTTTTTTGATCTGCCTACAGTACCACAAGTGCATACATCAAACTAATTAGCCCAGCAGGGACCTAATTTAAACATTCCAAAACATAGACAAAAACAGTTTTCAGCTGCACACATTTAAGAGTTTTTGTGAACGACATACACTCTATTTCTTTTTGGAGGCTATGTACCTCCTTAACATGTATTTCCACCTGTGCAGCCAAATTGGGATAACACCTACTTTATGTTGATGCTATGTTACCATTCACTTAGCTTAAGAAATTGCTGTTTAGCTTCTTACTTGCGTAAAAGCCCTACCTAGTTTTTGCCTTCTATGTAATGTTAAAGCAGAACTAAACTTTCTCAATCAACATGAACTATTTTTAAGTCTTTTAATACTAGTTTGGTAATTAGATAGGGATGTCTATTATATTTACTTGTTCTTTACATTTTTTTTTTAATTTCTTCAGTTGCTTCCTGGTTTCTGACCTGGCCCGAAATGATGTCATACATCCCAGGAATCTTCAGGAGGGGGAGGGGCTTTCTAAACTATGCACACCCTCCTCCCTGCACACCTGGGCTAAGGGCAGATGGATTTCAAGAGGTAAATGCTACATGAATCATCTGCCTTTATTCAAGATGACTGCAGCTAGAAATGCTAAGGACGTGTTTTCCAAAGTGATTTCTCAACAATATAAAGCATGGGGCCATGGATGGATGAGTGGGTTTGCTTTGAATATTTAAGCAGTATTAAACGCCGCAATTTTTTTTTTTTTTACAGTTAGGCTCCCTGCAGGTTCATGTCATAATGTGCTATTATGTGCTATGACAGACTAACCTGTGAAACAGGATTCTCCAGTGCTGAGCTGTCACCCCTCCTCCTGGGCTTGGGCACTTCCATCTTTGCCTGGTCTTCCTTCTAGGTCCCGTTTCTTCAGCCGCAATTACGTCACGCTTGCGCATGCTCATGGGAATCATGTAGCACAGAGCGAGTGCCATAAATGTGGTTTGAACTGTGTACATACCTCCCAACTTTTTGAGATGGGAATGAGGCACACCTATTAGCAAAAGTATGCAGGCATAGGACACACCCCTGTCACATCCCCTTAAAGGAGAATTATAAAAAAAAAAAAATGATCAGTTAAACACACAAGTGCTTTTTACCACTACTATTTCTTTATTTTGACTTTTTACATTTACAAATGCAGAAATTTAGAAACTGGATGAATGGTTTAACACTAGGAAACACTTTTTGAAAGATCAAAAGTGCATTTTATATACAATTATATAAATCAGATCAAAATGAGGGACAAATGAGGAGGAAAGAGGGACAGAGGGACTTTGTTCTAAATCAGGGACAGTCCTTCGAAATCAGGGACAGTTGAGAGCTATGTGTGCATGGGCACCTCAGATTACATTATCCCAACCAGGCAAAGGGAGGCATTTATATGAGAAGTAACCAACAGGGTCTGCCTGTCAATGTTTTTTGCAAATTTGACTTCAATACCGCTTTAAAAATTAATTGGAGTTTTTTGCTTGTGGTGCTCAAATTAGTTTTGCATTAAGGAGAGGGCTGGGAAGGTATGTTTATCATAACCCCTGTTATAAAGAAGAGGAGAAGGAGGAGGTATTATATAGTCCTGTCACGATGCTGCTCCTCCACAGATACAGTATTGTGAGTGAGCGTTGTCACCCTAGGACAGGAAGTGTGTTACTGGCAGGATCACAGAGTAAAAATTAAACAAAAGAACACCCCCCCCAAAAAATATTGCAGTTATCACATCTGAGGGCTGGTAAGCTGCAACATTTTTGTTTTTTGGGACAAAATGCAGTGTTCACTGTAAATGCAGACAGGGACTGTGAGTAAGGCAGGCATTTGCTACATATACTGTATGTCTTTAAATTAGGGCCCATTCACACTAATGTGCTAAACGCTGGTGTACTCTGTGACACACAGGGCTGATGAGCTGATCCCGGCCCATCAACATATTTATTTACTTTTTCTTTACAGAGTTTAATTTAAATGTCACAAGTGATATTAAATGTGGTGGTGTTGTAATGCGGTGGTTTGCACATCAACCTACTGGGCTGCATGCAGTACTTGTTTTAGCCAACAACACAGCAATACTGAGGTGTGAATTGACACCAAAGCCTTTAATTTGTTTGGCCATAGCCTTAACTTTGTTTGACCATAGCCTTGACTATGTTTGACCATAGCCTTGAATTTGTTTGACCATAGCCTTGACTTCGTTTTACCATAGCCTTGACTTTGTTTGACCATAGCCTTGACTTAGTTTTACCATAGCCTTGACTTTGTTTGACCATAGCCTTGACTTCGTTTGACCAAAGTCTTGACTTCATTTGACCAAAGCCTTGACTTCGTTTGACCATAGCCTTGGCTATGTTTGACCATAGCCTTGACTTCATTTGACCATAGCCTTGACTTCATTTGACCATAGCCTTGACTTAGTTTGACCATAGCCTTGACTTAGTTTGACCATAGCCTTGACTTCGTTTGACCAAAGCCTTGACTTCGTTTGACCAAAGCCTTAACTTCGTTTGACCATAGCCTTGACTTCGTTTGACCATAGCCTTGACTATGTTTGACCATAGCCTTGACTATGTTTGACCATAGCCTTGACTATGCTTTAGGGCTGTGTTGGAAATAATTGCCAGGGCAGCCCCACCACATCCGATGGGAACGGGCTCTTAAGGTCTTCACTGCCCAAAGTCATACATTTTTTCTGCACAGCACTTGTGTACTCGCTGGTGTACTCTGTGACACACAGGGCTGATGAGCTGATCCCGGCCCATCAACATATTTATTTATTTTTTCTTTACAGAGTTTAATTGAAATGTCACAAGTGATATTAAATGTGGTGGGGTTGTAATGCGGTGGTTTGCACATCAACCCACTGGGCTACATGCAGTACTTTTTTTAGCCCACACCACAGCAATACTGAGGTGTGAATTGACACCAAAGCCTTTAATTTGTCTGACCATAGCCTTGAGCTATACTCAAAGCGGCAGGGGTTGCTGGCTGCGGCAAACTGAGATGAAGCAGAGAAGTCCACTTAACTTTGTTTGACCATAGCCTTGACTATGTTTCACCATAGCCTTGACTTTGTTTGACCATAGCCTGGACTTCATTTGACCATACCCTTGACTTTGTTTGACCATAGCCTTGACTTAGTTTTACCATAACCTTGACTTCATTTGACCATAGCCTTGACTTCGTTTGACCAAAGCCTTGACTTCATTTGACCAAAGCCTTGACTATGTTTGACCATAGCCTTGACTATGTTTGACCATAGCCTTGACTTAGTTTGACCATAGCCTTGACTTAGTTTGACCATAGCCTTGACTTCGTTTGACCATAGCCTTGACTTCGTTTGACCATAGCCTTGAC
The DNA here is from genome assembly GCF_042186555.1 of Aquarana catesbeiana. Classification (NCBI taxonomy): domain Eukaryota; kingdom Metazoa; phylum Chordata; class Amphibia; order Anura; family Ranidae; genus Aquarana; species Aquarana catesbeiana. The sequence goes on from NC_133326.1 coordinate 571,860,097, forward strand.
TATGTTTGACCATAGCCTTGACTATGCTTTAGGGCTGTGTTGGAAATAATTGCCAGGGCAGCCCCACCACATCCGATGGGAATGGGCTCTTAAGGTCTTCACTGCCCAAAGTCATACATTTTTTCTGCACAGCACTTGTGTATTCAATGGAGATTACAAACTGCTGGAAGCAGGCTGTCCCTGCATATGTTCAGCTAAATTTCTAGATTATAAAACTGTAGCGCTACCCTCATAAGGGCCACTGATAGGATCTGTACCCCACTGGTTCCCCCGACTCTGCAAATCCTCCGTCACCTCTGACACCCTGTTTTCAGTCATTTTTGTACCAACTCTCAACAATAGGGATGAGCCGAACACCCCCCTGTTCGGTTCGCACCAGGCAAAAAATTTGTTCGAACACGCAAACGCCGTTAAAGTCTATGGGACATGAACATGAATAATCAAAAGTGCTAATTTTAAAGGCTTATATGCAAGTTATTGTCATAAAAAGTGTTTGGGACCTGGATCCTGCCCCAGGGGACACGGATCAATGCAAAAAATTTTTTAAAAACGGCCGTTTTTTCGGGAGCAGTGATTTTAATAATGCTTAAAGTGAAACAATAAAAGTGTAATATTCCTTTAAATTTCGTACCTGGGGGGTGTCTATAGTATGCCTGTAAAGGGGCGCATGTTTCCCATGTTTAGAACAGTCTAACAGCAAAATGACATTTCAAAGGAAAAACGTCATTTAAAACTACCCGCGGCTATTAATGAATTGCCGGTCCAACAATACACATAAAGGTTCATTGATAAAAACGGCATGGGAATTCCCCACAGGGGAACCCCGAACCAAAATTAAAAAAAAAAATTACGTGGGGGTCCCCCTAAATTCCATACCAGGCCCTTCAGGTCTGGTATGGATTTTAAGGGGAACCCTGCACCAAAATTTAAAAAAAAATGGAGTGGGGTCCCCCCAAAAATCCCTACCAGACCCTTATCCGAGCATGCAACCTGGCAGGCCACAGGAAAAGAGGGGGGGACGAGAGAGGGCCCCCCTCCTGAACTGTACCAGGCCACATGCCATCAACATTGGGAGGGTGCTTTGGGGTGGCCTCCCAAAACACCTTGTCCCCATGTTGATGGGAACAAGGGCCTCATACCCACAACCCTTGCCCGGTGGTTGTGGGGGTCTGCGGGCGGTGGGCTTATTGGAATCTGGAAGCCCCCTTTAACAAGGGGACCCCCAGATCCCGCCCCCCCCTGTGTGAAATGGTAAGGTACCCCTACCATTTCACAAAAAAAGTGTCAAAAATGTTAAAAATGACAAGAGATAGTTTTTGACAATTCCTTTATTTAAATGCTTCTTCTTTCTTCTATCTTCTTTCTTCTATCTTCTATCTTCTTTCTTCTTTCTTCTATCTTCCTTCGGTTTCTTCCTCCATCTTCTTCTTCTGGTTCTTCTGGTTCTTCCTCTGGTGTTCTCGTCTGGCATCTTCCTCCAAGGTGCCGGCATCTTCCTCCACGGCGCCGGCATCTTCCTCCACTGCGCCGGCATCTTCTTCCCTTCTTCTTCTCGGGCCGCTCCGCATCCATCGCGAACACCTCTGGTGTTCTCGTCTGGCATCTTCCTCCACGGTGCCGGCATCTTCCTCCACGGCGCCGGCATCTTCCTCCACTGCGCCGGCATCTTCTTCCCTTCTTCTTCTCGGGCCGCTCCTCATCAACCGCGATGGGAGGCTCCCGCTGTGTGATGCTTCTCCTCTTCTGACGGTTCTTAAATAACGGAGGGCGGGGCCACCCAGTGACCTCGCCCCCCTCTGACGTACGGGGACTTGACGGGTACTTCCCTGTGGCATTCCCCGTGACGTCAGAGGGGGCGGACAAGGAAGTCACCGTGCTTCAGAGGGGGGCGGGGTCACCGGGTGGCCCTCTGTTATTTAAGAACTGTCATCATGGTGGATGCGGAGCGGCCAGGAAGAAGAGAAGAAGACGCCGGCATCGCGGAGGAAGATGCCGGATGAGAACACCGGAGGAAGAACCAGAAGAACCAGAAGAAGAATAAGAAGATGGAGGAAGAAACCGAAGGAAGATAGAAGATAGAAGATAGAAGAAAGAAGATAGAAGAAAGAAGAAGCATTTAAATAAAGGAATTGTCAAAAACTGTCTCTTGTCATTTTTAACATTTTTGACACTTTTTTGTGAAATGGTATACCCCCTTACCATTTCACACAGGGGGAGGGCCGGGATCTGGGGGTCCCTTTGTTAAAGGGGGCTTCCCGATTCCGATAAGCCCCCCGCCCGCAGACCCCCACAACCACCGGGCAAGGGTTGTGGGGATGAGGCCCTTATCCCCATCAACATGGGGACAAGGTGTTTTGGGGGCTACCCAAAAGCACCCTCCCAATGTTGAGGGCATGTGGCCTGGTACGGTTCAGGAGGGGGGCCTGCTCTCTCGTCCCCCCTTCTTTTCCTGCGGCCTGCCAGGTTGCATGCTCGGATAAGGGTCTGGTATGGATTTTTGGGGAGACCCCACGCCATTTTTTTTTACATTTTGGCGTGGGGTTCCCCTTAAAATCCATACCAGACCCTTAGGGTCTGGTATAGATTTTGAGGGGGACCCCACACCATTTTTAAAAAAAATTTTGGCCGCGGTTCCCCTTAATATACATACCAGACCCGAAGGGCCTGGTATGGAATTTAGGGGGACCCCCACAGCATTTTTTTTTTAAATTTTGGTTCAGGGTTCCCCTGTGGGGAATTCCCATGCCGTTTTTATCAATGAACTTTTATGCGTATTGTCGGACTGGCAATTCATTAATAGCCGTGAGTAGTTTTAAATGACTTTTTTTCCTTTGAAATGTCATTTTGCTGTTAGACTGTTCTAAACACGGGAAACATGCGCCCCTTTACAGGCATACTATAGACACCCCCAGGTACGAAATTTAAAGGAATATTACACTTTTATTGTTTCACTTTAAGCATTATTAAAATCACTGCTCCTGAAAAAACGGTTGTTTTTAAAACAATTTTTTTTTGCATTGATCCATGTCCCCTGGGGCAGGACCCAGGTCCTGAAACATTTTTTATGACAATAACTTGCATATAAGCCTTTAAAATTAGCACTTTTGATTTCTCCCATAGACTTATAAAGGGTGTTCTGCGGCTTTCGAATTTGCTGCGAACACCCCAAATTGTTCGCTGTTCAGCGAACCGGCGAACAGCCGATGTTCGATTCGAACATGAGTTTGACTCGGACTCGAAGCTCATCCGTAGTCACCAATAACAAGAAATTTACACGATACCAGTGAAACAGTTGAAGTTTGTTTACTGTAGTAAAAAGGACACATGAAGATGCATAACATAACACCGTAGATGAAAAAAGTATTTTATCTGAACACTATAACACACTTTATGATTTGGTATTTTAGAACTTTTCAGTATTAAGGAGAAATACAAAGTATACAGTAACCCGAATTCAGTTAAACCTTATCTCTGTCACAATAACCTATGTGAACAGGTAGTATGAAAGGTAGGGAACTGACACTCTAATCTCTGTGTCAGGTTTACTCCCCTCTGTTTCCTCGACTCACAGGCCACTAATATCAATACAGCTTAACAAACACTATTCAAACTATTGTTTAAAGTGCCTGGCTCCTTTAAATAGAGTTGCAGAGCAAGTGAGAGCAGATCCTTTGTGCTAAACAACGTTAGTCACTTGAGCAATAAAGAAAGGAGAAGAAGGGGTTTAAATATTACGCCTTGGAATCCAGTAAATCTTCAGCTAACTTTGAAGTATTGAGAATAGGGTAATCCTTAATGGTAAGGTAAAGCAAATTTAGTTGATCTGTGTTTGATCCTTGTCTACTTCAAGCTTTTCTTATATGGCTTTAGTATTATTGCATCAGTAAGATTACAAATGGCCAGGGTGTGAATAGAGCAGAGATGTCTGCATACAGTGTTCAATGAATAAACTGACTTTCAGTAGCACCACAAGTACCAGAAAGCTGGGCTGAATAAGTGATGTCTATATGCAGTGCCTTAAGAACTAAATGGGCAAATGCCCGCTCACCACACAGGTCACAGAAGCTGCTGGCAGCGATGTTAGTGATGCTGAGATCCAATCCGGCGTCTCAAGAGAGCGATGTAGGCCTCAACCAGACCTTTTATATCCTCTCCCAGCATTCTGTTCTCCTTTCTTTTTGCAATCTGGTAGTGGTAGTTCAGACCAGTCCCGCTGGAATTGAAGCCCTATTATTGTGAACTACACATCCCACGATGTTTTGCTCTGCTCTAAGTTCTGTCTCAAAGGAAATGACACATGGAGTCCAAGCCAACACCAGAGGGAGACATTTCCACATTAATAACACTTTACACTGTCCCTGAATTGCAGGCATAATAGCCAGCTCCTGGCTACAAAACAGTTGGATTAAAACCTTTAAGGAACCAAAACCCAAGGATACAGACTTGACTCCCTAATACGATGTGCTTGTTGGCTTTACTGTAATAAATTGATCATTGATGGGGTTTAAAGCAAAATCTATGCAAAGCAGCAGGTTCACTTTCACGCCCCTATCTGAATCAACACATTCTAAGGTTTCCTTTGCTGCCCTGCCATTCCGTTCAGCAGACAGGAGCAAAGAAAATACTGAACTAGCTATATGCAATGTAGTAACACTGGCTCTGTAATTTTAATTTCTATATGTGTGCTCTTAGGGGGGCATGCAAGAAACATAAAAAACAACATTTTTCCTTGCACATGATTGGATGATAAAATCAGCAGAGCTTCCCCTCATTTCAGATCTTCCCCTCAGATCTACAGCGACTGCACTTCCAAGTGCACTTGTAGTGCAAAGTGTATTTGCCTTTAGTAAATCAATCCCAAAGTGTTACCAAACCCACAACAGTAAAAACAGTCTGTATATGCAGTAAAGCATGCTTGTTTTACTCACTGTGGAATCTAAGGGGTTAATCCTCTGCATTGTGTAAAAAGGCTGTTTGATCCTGCCGTCTCTTATCTTCCCCTTCTTCCACAGTCCCCAATCCTTCTGCTGATAGAACAGAACCTTGGGAACACTCTTCACATGGTCAATTTGGTGTGTATTGCTGGATTGTTTTTTTTTCCTTGGGAGGGTGTATGTGATCAGCACAGGGCCAATCAGCACTGAGGAACAGGGGTCCTGCAGTCAGAGGAGAATGAAAACTCCCCCTACAAGCTAAAACCAGACACTGAAGTCATAAGACTGCTATATACTGCTGATGAGAAAAGGTATTTAGCGGTTTATATTTACTAAAATACTTGCATTTCCATGTTCTGTGTACTGTGGGAGGCCAGATATAGTGAATGCACGGTCCTGGGTTTAGTACCACTTTAGAGCGGACCTTCAGTCATTTTTTCAACTTTCCATCTATTAAATCTTCTGCCATTGTTGTTTTAACTTTGGATAGTAAAACATTTTTTTTTTCTGCCAGTAAATACCTTATACAGCCCACTTCCTGTTTCTGGTCTGGAAAAAAGCCTAGGCTTATGATATCATGCACAGCTCTCTCTCACTAACTCTCGTGAGAGTTTGCTAGGAAGGGAGGGGGGGATGAGTCATAAGAGGGCCAATGAGGGCTGCAGAGCTGGAGGTGTGCCTCTGTGTGTCTGTGTAAATCCAGGAAGTGAACAGGCAGTAGCTTCAGCTGCCCATAGTTAAAATGATTGCAGCCAGACTCAGTGGAGGGAGATTTCTGCAGCATATTTGGCAAGTACAGAATCACAGTACATATAAAATAATATGCAAAGTGGTTGGAGGGAAGCTTCAGAATGGCAAAGATGTTTTTATTGCAAATTATGCAAGCAGACTGCAGTTCCTCTTTAACAAACAGATACAACAATAAAAGAAGTTCATTGTTAGGGTTCACATATACTTTAACAATGTATGCATTACAGTCTGGTATTTTAGCCCTGTCTGTAGGAAATCCCTCTTCCAGCTTGGGTTAGATAGATACCGGCTAGGCATTTTTTAATATACAATTTTTCCAAGTGAATCTGCTGCCCTTACAGGCTGCTGAGACAACCCCTGGCTTTCTATAACAAGGCATACTTCATCTGAACGGCCACCTTTGTGACTGCTTATAAAAACCCATAGTCAAAGGAGAAGATGTATTCTGTATTATGTTCACAGATAATCTCCGACTGCAGCGAAGGCTCCGGCCTGTCTACACTGCAGCTTTGTGTTGTAAAACCAGAGAAATGTGTGCATACAAAACATGAAAAAATAATTACAAACAGCATCAGCATCACTGTCTCCTTTTTTGTATGATGCTAGGTGTCAAGGAAATACAAGGGAGCATGCTTTTGATAAATTGATATAAGACAAGCTATTTTGCCCTATCAGTGTTATTGCTCTTTATTATTATTTTTTTTATTATTTGCACTTAAAGTGATACTAAAGGCTATTTTTTGGATAAAAAGGAGGTTATACCTACTGGTCCTGTGCAATGATATTGTACAGAAAGGTTTCTTTCCTCCTCTTCTGGAAGTCTGCACCCCCCACTATTGGGCACCTCCTGTAGCAAGCTGGTTGCTAAGGAGGCATCTGTGAGTACATGCTACCAAACTGAGCTGTGGGTGTCCACACATACACACATTGATGGTAAGCCATAAGCCCCACCCCCCGCTCCCTCCTCACAGCCTATGACTCTGCTGCCCTTAGTGCTCCTGTGAAAGCAGGAAGTGAAGGGAGTGGTGAAAGAAGCCAGGTAAATGCAAGAAGGGGTAGGACAGAGAGTGGGATATTTTTTACCCTAAAATGATTCTAAAGTCCAAAAAGGTTTTTTTTTTAAGTTAATGCATTCTCTGCATTAAGGTAAATAACTTTCAAGTTTTTATGCCTCCCCCACCCCTTAAATACTTACCTGAGCCTGATCTCCAGCAATGTGGCCATCTGCAGCAGCTCTCCCCTCTCTCTCTTCTCACAGCAGACACGGAAAAACAGTGGGAACCATTGGCTCATGCTGTTGTCAGTCAAATCCAGTGAGGGGAGAGCAGGGGCTGAGCCAAACTGTGTGTGTCTATAGGCACACACATCCCAGCTTGGGATGGAGCCTGCCAGTCTGCCTCCATAGCACATAGCTTGCTATGGAGGCAGAGGAGGACTAGCCAAGATCACCATCAGGGCACCCCAGAAGGGAAGGTTTGGGGCCGCTTTGTGCAATACCATTGCACAGACCAGGTAAGTATAACATGTTTATTACTGTAATGAAAAAAACAAGCTTTACAATCACTTTATTGCAGAGAATGCATTAAGGTAAAAAATGTTCAGACTTTGTTACTACTTTAAAGCTGTTGTTATAAAAATATTAGGAACTGCAACATGCTGTGAAAGAAGAATTTGGATACTTAAGCCTAGTACACACGGGTCGAATGATGGGAGACATCGGCCAGTTTTTATTGAACCGGCCGACATTTGGCCCGTGTGTATGTCAGCTGGTCTGACAGAAGCCGGCTGTTTGGCCGGCTTCTGTCAGACGTGCATACTGGAAAACCAGCAGTCGACTGGCTCCCAATCAGCGCTCTCAACCAATGGAATGTTCTGGATGGGGAGGGAGCTCTGATTGGTGTGTTCTGACTGGGGGGCCATCTCCCCAGTCAGAACACAACAGCTCAGTGAGGGGGGATCGCTGTACTAACGTCCGATCGTTAGTACAGTGGCTCTGACTGGAGCCCCTGGGTTGAGCGAAAAAATATTATTAGTGTGTACCAGGCTTTAGGCCCATACCAATTTGCTATTTAACACATATTTACCAATGCTCATTAAAGCACAGCAAGAAGATTGACATTTTTTTCTATGGGGTTTGTTTACACCTATGAGCTACACTGCCATGTATTGGGAAAAATAGTACAGACCCTATAGACTTCAATGGAAGCGTATGGAAAACACATGTAACCTGCATTTCATGTGTTTTAGCACACAAAATGTCCCTCTCCCTGGCAACCTCTACTTTATTTGACTTTTATTGGTCAAACAAAAAAACGCTGGTCATATGAAAATGCCCATCAAAAAATGCTAAAAAAAAGCAGGAAAATGTAGACTCAAAGGTGTAAACCTGGCCCTACTGTACTTCTCCTGCAAGGGACGAGTGGGGTTTTTCGGACGTTTTTCAGGCGTTTTATGAGCTGAAAACGCTCAGGTGTGAATGCAGCCTTAGAGGGGCAAAAAGTGTAAATTCAGTTTTGTTTAAAGGCTTACAGAATCTTGAATAGCATAAGTAAAGCTGAGAGGACAGAAACCACAACCCTCAGAGAAATCTGAATACATGAGGCTCCATACATTATTAAATGTTATCAAAAGAGACTTTGGTGGTTAGTATGAGTTTTCTAACTATCATCTATATCAGCTGTATTCACCAATTATCAGGCAGTGGTTGTGCATGAGGGAATACCAGGAAATTTGCTCAGGGATGCTATGTGTTATAAAGGAGCTCCAGTGTCCTCAGCTACAAATACTGTACCTGCTGACTTTTAATATAAGGACACTTACCTGTCCAAGGATCCAGCGTTGTCCTCACCCAAGACGATTCTTCAATCGGCTTCGGGTGAAGGCACTTTGCGGCTTCGCAGCTGGTTTGCTATTGCGAATGCGCTTTTGTGAATGGTCCCGTAGTCTTCTGGGACTTGTGATGTGCCCCAAAAGGCTGCAGGGGAAGGAGGGGGGCTGCACTTCCGTTCGGATCACATTGGCGATCTGACCGGCAGTGGGAGCGGGTACCTGTCAAAACCAGGTACTCGCCCCCCCCAAAAAAGTGTCAAATGTGGCGGGGGGATGTAAATAAGCATAACTTCCCTTTTGAGTGAAGTTCTGCTTTAAGTCTCCAAGATGGGGAAGGCTTTCAGTAGATAGGCTATTGTAAGATAGGCCTAGGCAGGCCATAAATTGCTCAAATCCCCCATCAACACAGTCAGTGTTGATAGGGGAATCCCTCCCGCAGCACTATTATGTTCTACCAGCAGAAGCCTTCCCTGCCAGCAGAACACAATGATTAGTGTTGCCAGATATACCTAGCAGCAATAATCGTCGAAAAAATCCTGACAGGCTGGTTGTACACAAGCTGATCAATAGATCGACTTGTATACAACCAGGGTGTCCATACATGGATCAAAATTCAAATGGTTGTGAACAAGCACGGTTCTTTCGTGTGAAACACGTCAACTATACATTCTTGCAAGTTTGTCTGGCTTATGACAATAAAGAAAACTTTAGCAGCATCCTTTGGATTCAAGTGTGCAATCAATTCCTCTTCTTTATACTACTGACAGTGGTGAGCCGGGATTAGCACCTTGAACCGGGTGTGTCCACTTTTGTTGCCTGAAGCGGCGTGAGCGCCCTTGTTTGTTTTCTGGATCCAAATTCAGCTGGTCCTGGCTTTACAATATAAAAGTATATTCTCTGCACCGTCAACAGCAACATTAATACCTACAGTATGTAGCCAGGTGCTGGCTAACTTGCCTGTTTCATTGTGGGACATTCTGTAACAATGGCTGCAATAAGCTTGTTTCCTTCTAGTGTTCAGTATGGACATTGTGTCACCATCTCCTGAATGCAGAAAAGAGAGAGAGAGACGACTACTAAAAGCAGAGGATCGTGTGATATGTGGTCCAGAGAGGCAGAATTTACACTGGAGCCAGTTTTGCTGCAGACTACAAGTTCCAGCTGGCTGAGAGAGAGAGGTATGCTGGGTGTGACTACATAAATAGCCTAGTCCGGGGAGGAGCTCTTCCTTGTGGGACCACGGCCTTCAGCTGAGAGCAGGGACCCAGCCACTGCTGGGAATGCGAGCAGGCACCAAGGCCTGGACATTGTGGGGAAGCTTCAGCAAGTGAATTTTACAACTGCAGGCAGATCCACCATTGCCAGCTCCCTGACAGCCGAGTGACTGTCCGGGGTCACTTTCATCGCCGGTACAGACCCAGCTGAATCCTAACGTTGCCAGGTGCCCGGCCAGGCACTCTTCATTGGTTACAGATTCTTCAAAAGCTTGTTCCAGGATGTCCTATGCCCTTGAGCCTTCGTAACATCAGGAATGGTAAGCAGGTAAAAGCTCACCTTGTGTACACCTTAGAAAGACACTGCATGCAGACACCTTTATCCCATCTCTTTACATGAGAGCTTCTAAAAGGAAACACTTTTCAAATTCTCTTCACATTGAGCTAGCTGAAGATTCTGAACATCAACACTACAAGGACTTCTCTCCTCCCCCCCGTTAAAGGACTATGCATAAAATCTGCACACTTTAAGGGGAACTCTACGCAGGTGTTAATTATTGCATTTCTTACAAATTGTTGTTTTATAATTGTGCCACAAATTCTCTGGGCCCGTGGCATCAGGATTTAAAGAGATTGTAAATATCTCCTAAATGTGCGCCGTTTAGGAGCTTTTTATGATGTCATCGGCACATGAGTTATGAAGAAATGGTCACCCGTGCCGTTTCTTCAGAAGACAGTGCCATGACCAACGATGTATACCCATATATATATTCATTCCAACACATTTTACAAGGTGTGTTCCAGATGTTTTGTGTTCACATATTATTCAATACTTCCATTTTTAGTTCTGTCTCACGAGAACACATATTGACCTTAAACGACATTTATGTGTCATTCAGGTCACCTTTTCACACATTCACTTTATTGCATTTTGCCTGTCATTTCCCAACACAACATAATTTACTATGTGTGTCCCCATTTTCAATACACTTCCTGTTCACACAAATTTGATGCACACTTCCGGGTCATCGTGACCCGTTCTGCTGCACTGCACATTTTTTTACAAGTATACAATGGGGACGCTGTTTAGTCACATTGAGGGTCCGTTGTTTGCTTGATTGGATCTCTGGGACGCTGGGTGTGTTTACGTCATGCCCTATCCCTCTGCGGTGTACCGATTGTGCGTACAGCAGAGTTGAGTGGGACCCCTGCTCTCCGATTGGCCCAGTGAGTCACGTGAGAGGGAGACGTTGGACACGCCCACGCACGTGACGTCATTCCCTACACGGGCTGGTCCTGTGAACGTTCAGGGATAGAGGCCGGATCATACACAGCGGCCCATTGGTCAATTCCACTTAACATCTTTTGTCTTCTCATTGAGGATTGGCTCCTCTGGCTGACAGGGCGGTACATTCCGCCGGACTGTCAGCAGAGGAGTGTTGTTTGCACTAAATCTTTAAATGCTTTATCTCTGTCAGAGAGATCTTAAAGTTATATATTTTTCTGCTGGTAGACCTCTATACAGTCTCCTGGGCTTTACCTCAGTGTCATTTATTCATTTATATAATAACTGTGTACGATCTTCATTTTTAGATATTTAAGCAAGTCATGTGATTGCATTCACCCAATCAAGTCTCCAGGCTTTTCAGCCCTTGTGATTGGTCCTTCTCTAGATATTTTTATTATATATATATGGCAACTTGGAGCGAGTGGTCTATGCCCCTGTTGAAGACCCCTAGGTCGAAACGCGTCGGATACATATACCACTCTCCTTGTTGCCCATTTGTTTTTATTCATCGTGATCACGCTTTTATTTGTGTATGGTCGTTTTTGTCAATAAAAACACCCCTTTTTTATCTGCACCATGTGGAGGCATATTTTTTTTGTCTCCACATTTACCGCATGAGATCCAGTCCCTCCAACTGCTCTTTCTTTGGGGGACCGTTTGTGAGACTTCTGATGCACGCTGGGACGGTTCGGTGTGAGGACGGTTCGTTGTGAGGACCCATCCGGTTGCCGGCAGAGATCCATACAGACCACTATCCAAGTGATTGGCCTTTCCCGAGCTCCCATCTCCAAGTCATTGGTGACAAACTGCGCATGCGATTCCCTGTCGCTGACACGGGAATCCACAGGATCTGGTAAGAGGCTTTTTTGCACTTTCTCCGAATGACCCATTGGGACCCATTTTTTCGGTTGTGAAGTCGCTGTATGATGCCTGGTGTTTTCTGACAACTATCAGACCATCACCACCCCTTGGAGTACTAACACCTCCTGTGCAGTTGGACATTCACATCCATCTTTGGACGTTTTTGTTTCAAAGCACCTGTGGTCAATTATTGATTTTCTTACTGTTTCACCATTCTAAAGATTTATGCTCATTTGTACATGCGCTGCATTTTTCTATATGCCTATTTGTTGTTTTTGTCAGACTGGTTGCAGCAGCTTCTTTTTATTTCACTGGTTTGCGCTGTGTTTTCCATTTACCTTTGATGTATACTAGCACATTATACCTTTACTTTGCAGGGGAGGGAAAAGAAGATTTTTTTTCAAGAGTTTAAAAGGGAACAGTCTGACACAAAGAAGGTATTTCTCTTCCCTTTTATACCTGGTGTCAGTAGTACCTACTGGTTACTACCTTTTGACTTGCTGTGATCTTTCTCCACATTGTATGCCCTTTATATATTTACTAGGACCAACATTTAATACTAAGGATTTCTGCCTTAGCATTCCTTGTTCTTATTTGACTAAAGAATCTTTATTAAAATATACATTTACTTTGCTACAGTCTGGTGTCTGTGTGATTGCATTATTACTTTGAATTATGTCCAAACCCAGGGTGTCAGCATTGTCGGGTGGCTTACAAGGTCATGGCAACCTTTGGGTACAGTCATCTTCCAGTGGCCCTTACAGGGGAGGCACGACACCTATGTGCAGATTTGCAGTGCATATGTGTTAATGTGTGTGATTCAAGGTGACAGGAAATTGTAGCTGCACAGTTTCAAAAGCAAACTTTATTGGCTAGCTTAATATAACATAGTTGCACATCAGCAAAGTCATGAGAAGCCTGTACATCATGAGAAGGGTGTATGAATTACAGAAGGGGCTGGTAAGTCCGCTGGAGACACACAGAACAAACACCATGTAGCATTATATAAACTTTAAGGATGATTTTCATGAGGCTCAGGCTACTACATTCATGTAATTTAGAGCAGTTTGTTCCTAGAGTCATGAGTTGGTTACATATCAGTGTTTACAGAGGGATTTAGCTTGAGGCCAAAAAAGTTTTGATGAACTATTGTTTTGTTAAGGGAACAAAAACTATTCCTTTTCCAGCCATATGCATATGTGTGACAGCATAGAAGTGGGATTTAACGCCATGCTGCTACATATATGGGTACAGCCAGTATCTCCATTCTGTGCTGGGAGAGTGCTCACTCAGCACCTCCAGCACTGTGACCATACTGTCACGGTGCTGGACTGGAATCCAGTAGGATGGGTTAGAAATCCGCAGGGACAGCCATCCACAGTGATCACATCATTAGTAGACCCCCTACTGGACTCCAGCATTATGATCCCATTTAAGGACCAGTTTCCACTGGCAGAATGGAGTTAAAGTGGACCTAGCATCTGACATATTTTTTCAGGCTAAAGAACAATTTTACTCCTACCATAAAAATTACAGCAAAAGCACCTTTGGAAATGTTTATCAATGGCAATCTACAAACAGATTCTTACAGATAATTGCAGATTTTTTTTTCTTTGCATAATTATTTTTCTTTTCTTCCCCATTCTTTTGACAGGTGTCCATTTTACTAAGGACAGCTGAATCCATCGCCCTTTTCTTCCTAAACCTCTGGGCCTGCCTCCAGGAGCATGTGACAGGAACTTCCCAGGATGCATCTGTGAGGCCCTGATTACATCACCAGTGCCTCACTCATCCAGAAAGTGGAAAAACGGTACCTGTAAATAAATATACCCGAGCTACATCACCAATCTTGTCTCCAAATATCACCCAAATCGTCCTCTCCACTCTTCTCAAGACCTCCTACTCTCAAGCTCTCTCGTCTCCTCCTCCCATGCTCGTCTCTAGGATTTCTCCAGAGCCTCTCCCATCCTGTGAAACTCGCTACCTCCACAGGTCCGGCTATCCCCTACTCTTGCTACCTTCAGGCGATCCCTGAAAACTCTTCTCTTCAGGAAAGCCTATCACGTCTCCAACTAATCTTCTACCACTTCCATCAGCTTATTCCCCACAGTTACAACCTTTTGTACCACCTGCCCCACCCTATTAGATTGTAAGCTCTTCTGAGCAGGGCCCTCCTAATCCTTTTGCATTTTATTACATTATAACTGTATTGTCTCCTTTTTATATTGTAAAGCCCTGCGTAAACTGTTGGCGCTATATAAATCCTGTATAATAATAATAATACGTTTATTTAGGTAATGAATTTAAGATGATTTCATAACAGCATGCAGAACTGTATACAGCTGTGATCTCTAGTGAAAGGGAGAAGGGTCCATTTTAAGTACATGCATGCTCAATAAAGTGTAAGTGTAACACTTCCAGGGATTTATTACTGAGATCACAGTACCCCCACTGACAGTGCTTTCATCTGCTTTTTTTTTTTTTTATCCAGGTATTCATGGTCACTTTCTGGTCTGAGATGCTGGCTCAGAGATGACGCAATTATGCAATCCCAGTGCAGTTCCTGGTTGTGTTCATAAGTGATCTTCCCTTGCTGCAGGCTCTTAAAGTGATTGTAAATGTACATTATTTTTTAAATAAAAGAATAACAAACATGTCTATATTTACCTACTATGTGCAATGAACCTCCTGTTTTCGGGTCCCCCACCTAAGCTCCTGGCCCCTACCCTCTGTTCAGTATCCCCATGGGAAGAGCGTTCCCGCCCCCCACTCAAGCGAGCTCCAGCAGTGTGCACATCTGCAGACTTCTCTCCCTCCATTCCCTCATCACTGGGTCATCACAATGGCTCCGGTGCCCCAGCAAAGCCAGCGAGACCCGGAAGTGAGGGCAAAGATGTATGCAGACAGTGCTGGATCGAATGGGGGCTCATTTTTTTTTAGGCTTTTTCCAGTAACACACCACCTGTATTAGTGAGACACAACTATGGACGAATGAGCACAGGTGGCACAGCAGACAGGGGCATTGTCAGTCTTGGGGAGAAGGGGTAGTGTTAAAGAGGAAGTAAACTCAAAGGCATAATTTGTACCTATAGGTAAGCCTATAATAAGGCTTACCTATAGGTAGGGATGAGCTTCGAGTTCGAGTCGAACTCATGTTCGACTCGAACATTGGCTGTTCACAAGTTCGCCGAACAGCGAACAAGTTGGGGTGTTCGCGGCCAATTCGAACACCCTTTAAAAGTCTATGGGAAAAATCAAAAGTGCTAATTTTAAAGGCTTATATGCAAGTTATTGTCATAAAAAGTGTTTGAGGACCTGGGTCCTGCCCCAGGGGACATGGATCAATGCGAAAAAAAAGTTTTAAAAACGTCAGTTTTTTCAGGAGCAGTGATTTTAATAATGCTTAAAGTCAAACAATAAAAGTTTAATATCCCTTTAAATTTCGTAGCTGGGGGGGTGTCTATAGTATGCCTGTAAAGGGGCGCATGTTTCCCGTGTTTAGAACAGTCTGACAGCAAAATGACATTTCAAAGGAAAAAAGTCATTTAAAACTACTCGCGGCTATTGCATTGCCGGTCTGGCAATACACATAGAAGTTCATTGATAAAAACGGCATGGGAATTCCCCACAGGGGAACCCCGAACCAAAATTTTAAAAAAAAATGACGTGGGGGTCCCCCTAAATTCCATACCAGGCTCTTCAGGTCTGGTATGGATATTAAGGGGAACCCCAGCCAAAATTTTAAAAAAAGAATGACGTGGGGGTTCCCCTAAATTCCATACCAGACCTTTCAGGTCTGGTATGGATTTTAAGGGGAACCCCGAGCCAAAAAAAAAAAACAAAACGGCGTGGGATCCCCCCAAAAATCCATACCAGACCCTTATCCGAGCACACAACCTGGCAGGCCACAGGAAAAGAGGGGGGGACGAGAGAGCGCCCCCCCTCCTGAACTGTACCAGGCCACATGCCCTCAACATTGAGAGGGTGCTTTGGGGTAGCCCCCCAAAACACCTTGTCCCCATGTTGATGAGGACAAGGGCCTCATCCCCACAACCCTGGCCGGTGGTTGTGGGGGTCTGCGGGCGGGGGGCTTATCGGAATCTGGAAGCCCCCTTTAACAAGGGGACCCCCAGATCCCACCCCCCTGTGTGAAATGGTAAGGGGGTACTGTCAAAAATGTTAAAAATGACAAGAGATAGTTTTTGACAATTCCTTTATTTAAATGCTTCTTCTTTCGTCTTTCTTCTATCTCCCTTCATCTTCTTCTTCTTCTGGTTCTTCTGGCTCTTCTGGTTCTTCCTCCAGCGTTCTCGTCCAGCATCTCCTCCGCGGCGTCTTCTATCTTCTCCTCGGGCCGCTCCGCACCCATGGCATGGGGGGAGGCTCCCGCTCTTCTCTTCATCTTCTTCTCTTCTTCATCTTCTTCTTCATCTTCTTCTCTTCTTCTCTTCTTCATTTTCTTCTCCGGGGCGCTCCGCATCCATGCTGGCATGGAGGGAGGCTCCCGCTGTGTGACGGCGTCTCCTCTTCTGATGGTTCTTAAATAACGGGGGGGCGGGGCCCCCCTCTGAAGCACGGGATATGACGGGACTTCCCTGTGGCATTCCCCGTGACGTCACAGGGAAGTCCCGTCATGTCCCGTGCGTCAGAGGGGGGCGGGGTCACCGGGTGGCCCCCCCCCGTTATTTAAGAACCGTCAGAAGAGGAGACGCCGTCACACAGCGGGAGCCTCCCTCCATGCCAGCATGGATGCGGAGCGGCCCGGAGAAGAAAATGAAGAAGAGAAGAAGATGAAGCAGCGAAGAAGATGAAGAACAAGATGAAGAAGAGAAGAAGATGAAGAGAAGAGCGGGAGCCTCCCCCCATGCCATGGGTGCGGAGCGGCCCAAGGAGAAGAAGATAGAAGACGCCGCGGAGGAGATGCTGGACGAGAACGCCGGAGGAAGAACCAGAAGAAGAAGAAGAAGATGAAGGAAGATAGAAGAAAGAAGAAAGAAGAAGCATTTAAATAAAGGAATTGTCAAAAACTGTCTCTTGTCATTTTTAACATTTTTGACAGTTTTTTAGTGAAATGGTAGGGGTACTTTTGTACCCCCTTACCATTTCACACAGGGGAGGCTGGGATCTGGGGGTCCCCTTGTTAAAGGGGGCTTCCAGATTCCGATAAGCCCCCCGCCTGCAGACCCCCACAACCACTGGCCAGGGTTGTGGGGATGAGGCCCTTGTCCTCATCAACATGGGGACAAGGTGTTTTGGGGGGCTACCCCAAAGCACCCTCCCAATGTTGAGGGCATGTGGCCTGGTTATGGTTCAGGAGGGGGGTGCTCTCTCGTCCCCCCCTCTTTTCCTGTGGCCTGCCAGGTTGCGTGCTCGGATAAGGGTCTGGTATGGATTTTTAGCGGGACGCCACACCGTTTTTTTTTTAATTTTGGCACGGGGTTCCCCTTAAAATCCATACCAGACCTGAAGGGTCTGGTATGGAATTTAGGGGGACCCCCAAGTCATTTTTTTTTTTAATTTTGGCCGGGGTTCCCCTTAATATCCATACCAGACCTGAAGGGCCTGGTATGGAATTTAGGGGGACCCCCACGTCATTTTTTTTTAAATTTTGGTTCGGGGTTCCCCTGTGGGGAATTCCCATGCCGTTTTTATCAATGAACTTCTATGTGTATTGTCGGACCGGCAATGCAATAGCCGCGAGTAGTTTTAAATGACTTTTTTCCTTTGAAATGTCATTTTGCTGTCAGACTATTCCAAACACGGGAAACATGCGCCCCTTTACAGGCATACTATAGACACCGTCCAGTTACGAAATTTAAAGGGATATTACACTTTTATTGTTTGACCTTAAGCAAAAACTGAAAAAACTGCCGTTTTTAAAAGTTTTTTTTGCATTGATCCATGTCCCCTGGGGCAGGACCCAGGTCCCCAAACACTTTTATGACAATATCTTGCATATAAGCCTTTACAATTAGCACTTCTGATTATTCATGTTCGTGTCCCATAGACTTTAACGGTGTTCGCGCGTTCGAACAAACTTTTATCCTGTTCGCATATTCTAGTGCGAACCGAACAGGGGGGTGTTCGGCTCATCCCTACCTATAGGTACTGTAAATATCGCCTAAACATGTACCGTTTAGGAGATATTTACTTTATCACTTGTGCCGTTCCTTCAGATACCTGTGACTGTGACAACATTCTGCTGGAGAACTTTTTTCTTTGTCCAGGTATTCATGGTCACTTTCTACCTTCTGGCCTGAGACCCTGGCTCCAAGGTAATGCGATTATGTAACCCCAGTGCAGTTCCCGGCTTTGTTCACAAATAATCTTCCCTTGCTGTAGCCTCTTACCTTAAAGTGGATGTAAACCCATGCCTCCTGCATGTATCTTTACCTGTCAAATGTCTCCCCTCTGTCTGTTATGAGACCCGAAAAACTGCAGATTCTGTGGGTGGGTCTGTTGTCTGGGGCTTGGTGGGTGGAGTCGTGATGTCAGTAGACTCCCCGCCCACCTCTACACTCCCCTTGTCAATATGCATTTTCTCCTGTGTATTACACTGAACTTCTGTTATCATCTCTAACATCCAGTGAAAAGACAGGAAAGTAACCACATGACTTCAGCGTGCCCAATTATGCTAAGGTGTGGAACAGCCAATCCTTGTAGAGCTGCTGAAGAAAGGAGTGGGGGTGGGAATTAAAATAATGCCTGTCTTAGGCTAGTGCACGAGATAAGTAAATCACCTGTCTCTCACAGCAAGGGGAAGGATTTGACAAAGTTTTTCTCAGTTTGTCAAGTTTTATCTCACTGAACAATAAAAGAGGATTGCTCAGAGCTGGATTAACTGTTTGTGGCAAGACTAGGCTCAAATGATAGGAAATCTTATACTCTACATTATGACATTAAAAAAAATATATATTCAGGTTTACATCCACTTTAAAGCAGTAATAAACCCAAAATCAAAAATGTAATATATTGCAGCTTACCAATCATTAGATGTGGTGGCTGAATCCATTTCCAGTGGAGAGATTCTGAGTACTTCCAGTTCTAGTGACAACACAGGAAGTGAGGAGAAATCCACACAAAAGGGGGCACAGGCATCAGTAAAAACCCGACAAGAATTCTAACTTTCGCTACCCTTTCCAAAAACTTAAAACAAAATGTTTGAGCTTAAGGGGGGACTTCAAATGTTGTGAGTAGCTGGGGCAACAGTTAAAGTTTTTGTAAAAGCTGAAGTATTTTTTTACCTTCCTGCATTCTATTCAGGAAGGTAAAAAACCTTCTGTGTGCTGCTCCCCCCACAGGCCCCCTAATACTCACCTGAGCACATGTTGATCCAGTGATGTGCATGGGAGCCTCGACTGTGCCGGGTCTCTCTCTCTCTTCATTGGCTAAGAGTCCGCGGTACCCGGCGCTGGGCTCACTCTGGGTGTGATCACAGAGGGAGCGAGCCGCCAGCACGCATGCCCGCCCCCTACCCGGAAGGGCCGGAATATACATATATATATATATACCTGATCTGGCGCAGACATGCTGGCCTGTAGCAGTAAAACTGCTAAAGGGGGGAACCTTAAGGGGTTAAGGGGAAGGCTCCCCATTATGGATACAATATCCAAAAAATATTGCCTTCCTCTGGGTATTGGATAGTGTATATGGAGGTTTTCTATTTGAGGATGTTGGGGTTTTTTTTTCCTCTCTGTTGGTTGAACTGGATGGACTTTTTTTCAACCAGATTAACTATGTAACTATATAAAACAAAACAAACAAGTATGGGAATCAAGGTTTTTGTAGAATCATACTTACCTAGCTTAATGCAACATCGTTACGATGCTGCATCAGTCCCCCGCGGGCTCTAAGACTGAGAACCGAGCGATCTGACACCGACAATCACTCGGTTCTCAGAGTTCCCTGAGCAGAGAGCTGGTGACTGTCAGTCACTGACTCTCTGCTCTGCCCCCTCCTTGCTCACTGGAGCGCTGAGCTGTGGAAGGTGCGGGGGGCGGCCGGCTCAGGCTCTCAGGAGCTCACTGTGAGGCTGAGCTGGGTGCCAGTTCAGGTATGTGAGCCGATCCCCACCATAGGATAGCAATCTTGCCCGAGCCTGGGCTGGCACTATGACGTTAGCCGACAGCAGGCTTCAGCTGTCTGCTGAAAACAGGTCACAGGAGTGCTGAACGAACTGCACTCCTGTGATCCACAGGAGAAGTACAGTAAAACGAGCTTTGGCTGTACTGCTCCTTTAATGTAAAATCAGATGTCTCAATTACTTACACTTGCAACTAGATCTGGAAGCCATATGTCATGACAGTCTAAAAAAAAAAAAAAAAAATGCTGTTTCAAGTTTTGATCCTATAAAAAGTTGTGTGGTTTCTTTTTTGAAGCATAATCCTTGCAATATAGCAAAAATAAAATTAAAAACAAAAAAAAACAGTCTGGGATTTTTTGGTCTTTTTTGTTCACAGTTCACCTTTTCAGATGTGTATTTTCTGCACCTGCAAATGTTTTCGTTTTTATCTGAGACTGTGCCGTATTTTGTGAATTTCTTTTTTTGGTAGAGAAAGTCCTTAATGTTTATAAAACAATCTTTCGCACGAAATTCCGTGCGGTGGTGGGATCGGCCCCAAGTCTAGCAAGGGGCGTCTTCTGTTTATGGACAACCAAAAACTTCTATGATGTCTGCTTAGTCAGCCTTATCTTATTTTCCGCTCTCATTTTCAGCAAACACAGCTGGGGTTACCATGAAGCTGTCAGCAGTCCCAAGATGTAAAAGATAAGGAACGGATGCATGTTTCTGGAACCTGCAGACAGCATGACAAGTATTGGTAGTTTTGATAAACTGTTTGAATGATAATTTGTGGTAACAGTTACACGTAAGAAAAAATGACCTGCAAATCCCAAGAACACAACAGCTGCTTCCAGCTCAGGGGAAAAGGGTGGGAGCTGTGCTGGAGTTTGACAGGTATGCTTTAACTTTTGATGAACCACAGACGCCTCCAGACATTTATCTTGTGCTGCAGTCCAGGCTGGACCTCCTTGTCACCTGTAGAGGGTCCCCCAGGGGCCCCTGAGAGTGGTGTGTGGACAGAGGTCGTCCAGCTGCTGAATGACTGCTCACAGCTGGGCAATCCTTTTTGACTTTTCCCCTCTCA
Source organism: Aquarana catesbeiana (assembly GCF_042186555.1). Classification (NCBI taxonomy): domain Eukaryota; kingdom Metazoa; phylum Chordata; class Amphibia; order Anura; family Ranidae; genus Aquarana; species Aquarana catesbeiana. The sequence continues at coordinate 571,881,119 of NC_133326.1, forward strand.
CCCCTACCTTGTTGTTGGATTGGAAAAGAAATCTCAGAGGATTCATTGCAGCACTTTCCTAGTAGTCAAACAGGTGCTTGTAATATGTGAGCCTTCTGTGAGCCTAGCCATCCAATGTGCACCAGGCAGACTGGAGCTTCCTCTTTAAAACAGAACTACAGTATTCACTCAAAAACCATTAAATACATTTCTAAAGTTAAATTCCAGGCAGATATAAAAAAAAACATATTTTAAAGCCCAACTGAACATTCCATTTTAATCAGCTAAATACATTCCAGGTGCCTCAAAACAAAAGGTGTGCAAAGACTTAAGCCTCGTACACACGATTGGATTTTCCGCAGACAAAACCTCAGACTTTTATCTGAAGGCGTGTGCCTGGATTTTGTCTTGCATACAAATGGCAAGGAATTGTCGACCAACAAACACGAACATAATGACGTACTACGTGGTTTTTCAGCTCTTTAGCGCCACCCTTTGGGCTCCTTCTGCTAATTTCGTGTTAGTAGAAGTTTGGTGAGTGTTGATTCGCGCTTTTCATTTTGCGCTTTTCATTTTGCGCTTTTCATTTTGTGCTTTTCAGTACTTTTTTTTTCGGAGGGCCGTTCGTCAACCAGACATGTTGCGGAATTGGAGGAGATAACGGGTTATTTATTATTGGCCTTGGAGTTATTGCTTTGACCCAAGTCCAGTCCAGGAACAGGAGGATTTCTTGGACCAAAAATTGGTTGCTTTATTAATCGTGACCAATTATGTCATATGCCTTTGCTGCGGGATGATTTTCGGAATTATCTCCGGATGACGGATCCCTGCTTTCACCAACTCTTGGCATTGTTGACCCCTATATTAAGAAGCAGAACACATGCATGAGGCTTTTATTTTATTTTTTTTGGTTGAATAATGATTTGATTTGTTATATTTTTGGATGCATGGAATGCACTTTTTGGTTAAGTTCTATTGGCAGATAGCATGTCTAATTTTATTTGTTTTCTTTTTTTAATGCACAATAAAAAAAATTTGGAGAATAATACTTGGCTATGTGTTTTACTTCAACTGACAGTTTGGGAGTAGGCAGTTACATTTAAAAAAATACAATGTAAAACTGACAAGGGACACCAACATAGTTGTATCTTTGATCTTAAAAACGACGGGATAATGGTGTTGTGGTAACTTGCCCAAATAAAAAAAAAAAAAGCATAATAATATTATTCTTGATATCACTAGAAAAAAAAAAGCCTTTGAAAATTTGTTTGCAATCACTCCATCAGTATCACCAGCAAATCAGCTTCATTATTATCCCATTAAAGAAGAAGACAATGTGCGCTGCGTTTCGAGGTTTCTTAATTTGGCACGTCACGAATGTTAATTCTGCATTACGAACACTAGTTTACAAGACCGACCGCTTCGTCCTTGCTTCTGAGCATGTGTGTTTGTACTTTGGACTTTTTTCCGACGGACTTGTGTACATACACTTGGAAAAGCCGACAACAGACATTTGTCCGCGGAAAATTTAAAAAACCTGCTATCCAACATTTGTCTGCGGAAAATCTGACAACAATTGTCCGATGGAGCGTGCAAACGGTCATATTTTCCGCCAACAGCCTGTCATCAAACATTTCCCGTCGGAAAATCCGATCGTTTGTACGGAGCTTTACAGTTCATTTTCTTTAGCACACAATCAAGCCTGTCATCTGCCAGCAAGCTGCGGAGAAGGGCCCTTGCTCTCTGTGTGGAAGCAGTGGTCTGTCTGCAGAGGTCCAACACATGACCTGCTGAGTCCCAGCTAAAACTCTTTAACAGGGATCGGCAAGGAGTCAGTACATGGACACTGGTGTCCGTGAGCAGTCCTTGCAAGGTCCTCAGCTGCCTGTTCTGCCTGTTTTGCATTGGGCTGTTGGGAGTTGGTCAGAGGAGCAGGACAGATGAATATGCTGTCTGACAGTCACAGAATCTACTGATCCACCTCCCCCGCCGCTGCCTGCTGGTTGGAAGGACAGCCGGTGTCCTATCAATCAGGTGCTTGCATCGCCCCCCAGGCCCTGACCTTCAGAGGTGGAGAACGGAACTTCCTCCTCTAAACCTGCCCATGCCCGGTCTCAGTGCCCCGGCCCCCCAGCTTCCTTGTGAGTCGTGTATGTGTCCTATTTCTATAGCTCTACTAGAAGAATCGGATCATTATGTAAGGGGGATCTATGGGGGACCATGCTCTAAAGGGGGATCTATTGGAGGCTCTGCTCTAAAGGGGGATCTATGGGGACCCTGCTCTAAAGGGGGATCGATAGGGACCCTGGCCTGCTTTAAAGGGGGAACTATGGGGACCCTGGCCTGCTCTAAAGGTGGATCTATGGGGACCCTGCTCTAAAGGTGGATCTATGGGGACCCTGCTCTAAAGGTGGATCTATGGGGACCCTGCTCTAAAGGGGATCTATGGGGACCTTTGCCTGCTCTAAAGGGGGAATTATGGAAATCCCCTTGAGAACTGTCACGTTGATGAATATTTGTGTCTTGCCACTGTGACGAACGCGGGTGTCAGATCCCCGCCCTCCTCGCTAACGTGCAACGAAGGACCGGCCAACCTCACACCACGCTGTCACTTAATACACAAATTAACCCTTTAACTGCCACCACCCCCGTTTAAAAGACCGAGCTGGGGGAGACTCGTAATTTTAGCAATACCAATTATAATTTTAGAATAAGCGTCTGCCACACACACTGCCACCACAGACAGGTCTGCTCAGAGTCTTACTCTACAACAGTAGCGCCCTTCAAGAGGCAGGTTCGGTTACAGCTTGCATTAAGAGCTTTAGAGACAAGATTAACACTTTTCAACATAAGGGTTTTTATTATAAAAAGGTAAAAGTTGGTGCAAATAAAATATTTACAGCAAAAAGATGTTTTAAAAAGATAAAGACAATATACAGCCACAAAGCAATAAAGTAGAATTGGGAAGAAAGAATACTTGCAATTAATGTCCGAGGGTTGATCAGAGTTCGATCGATGAGCTAGGTACTCGGTTCTCGACTTGGCAGATGTTTCTTCTTGGATGGTAAAAGGAGAACTGCCCATTGTCTTGGCATCTCCTCTTTTCTGTCAAATCAAAGGGGGTGTTGACAGTGACCAGTAACCAATCGTCTGGTCATCTTGTTTAGGGGTTGGTTGCTGGGAGGTGTCTACACTCATGACCACGTCCCAGGTAGATTTTGTAATACATATTCATATATCTGCATCTATAGTGTTTACAGACTCCAAATATACATATTATTATTCAATTTGAGATTTCCTTCAAAACAAGTCTAAACATGCCATCTCTATAATGTATAGCCTGCTTTGGAGGAATAAGTGGTCCCAGGGGTTTCCCATATGACCTGACATAGAGGTGTCTGGGCTTGAAACGTTCCATATTATCTGAGGAAACTAAATATGTCCAGATTATGGCTGTGCTATTACTAAGTCAGAAGTTAGGACACATGCTGAAATTTCATACTTATAAGTTGGAGGTGTATTCAGACAATTTACAACCGGGGCCTGTTAGGTCTCTGAATGGGGAGGGTGACAGTTTTACGACAGGCCTGAACACTGCCCTTACAACAAATGTTTTCTACTGACCTAACCTGGTTCTGTTTTCTCTGTTGATATAACCTTTTCTGTTGAACTTAAAATGCTTTGAATTCCTAAGACAAGGGAGGAGGGAGGAGGGAGTTCAGATTTCTCTGTATGTTACATGGTTAGCCAAACTGTCATGGCTACTTCCACACAAGATGGCAGCTAGCTACAGCTTTTCATGTCCCGTACGTGATATAGTTACACCTCCCCCCTTAGGTGGTTGCATGGGAGGGAACTACAATTTCCCTCCTGACGCAACCGACTCCTGCGGGCTCAGCTTGTCGTGACAGCCCATCAGCATTGCCATGGGCGCTGCCTGTCTTATGCTGGATGGTGAAATCGTATTGCTGAAGAATTAGGCTCCACCGAAGTAGTTTGCCATTCTCCCCAGCAACACGATTTAGCCAGCTCAAGGGATTGTGATCCGTGATCACAGTGAAGTGCCGTCCATAAAGGTACGTTTGTAACTTCTGGAGAGCCCACACGATCGCAAGACACTCCTTTTCGATCGTGGCATATGCTACTTCCCTGGGAAGCAGCTTCCTGCTCAGGTAGAGGATGGGATGCTCCTCTCCGGCCTCGTCCACCTGGCTCAGGACTGCACCCAATCCAAAGGCAGAGGCATCTGTCTGCACAAGGAAACGGCGGGTGAAGTCTGGAGCCTGCAGCACAGGTGCGCTGGCCAGCGCCTCCTTCAAGGCCTGAAATGCCTGCTCACATTCTGGTGTCCAAGACACCACCTTGGGCAGTTTCTTTTTGGTTAGGTCAGTCAGAGGTTTGGCCAGGCTACTATAGTTACATTCAAATTTCCTATAGTAGCCAGCGGTCCCCTAGAAAGACATAACCTGCTTTTTGGTTTGAGGGGTAGGCCAGGCCAGGATGGCCTCAACCTTCCCTGTCTCGGGTTTCAGGGTACCTCCTCCTACCTGGTGTCCCAAGTACTGCACATCAGTCATGCCAATCTGACACTTACCGGCTTTTACAGTTAGATTGGCAGCTGTCAGTTGGTCCAGGACCTGTGACAGGTGCACCAGGTGTTCTTCCCAGGTAGGGCTGAACACGGCGATGTCATCCAGGTAGGCTACGGCAAAGGTTTCCAGCCCCTCCAGTAAGTCATTCATGACTCTCTGGAAGGTAGCTGGGGCATTCTTCATCCCAAACGGCATGACGGTAAACTTTTTTTTTTTGATGAAGGCCGACTTTTCCCGAGCCTCAGGGGCCAGAGGAATTTGCCAGTACCCCCTGCTCAGATCCATGATTGTTATATAATGGGCGGCCGCCAGCCTATCTAACAACTCATCAATGCGGGGCATGGGGTAGGCATCTGCAGTAGTGATGGCATTCAGCTTCCGGTAGTCCACACAGAACCTGGTCGTCTGGTCCTTTTTGGGGACTAAGACTACCAGTGGCGCCCAGACTGTCCGAGCTCCCTGAACGACCCCTAACTGCATAATTTCCTCAGTCTCCTTTGCCCCGCCTGTCTGCGCCTCCTGCAAGGCAAGGTGGGCTGCAAGGGTGAGGGGAGGATACACCCGGTCGCCCACCTTGTGGACGCCATGGGGTGCCCTCCCAGGGTTTCCCATGACCCAAACACGGCATGCTGTAAGCACTGCCAGCATCATGGGTGCCTGGAGTGGAAGGAAAGGTGAGTGGGACTGAAGGCCTAAGCCCACTCCCTGAGTGTCAGCTATCACTTCTACCAGGGCACCTAACTCTTTCCGTTCAGGTATACGGTCTCTGCCAATGACAGACGCTGTGCTGGGACATTGTGTGAACATCAAGTTAGGCCACAAACCATTGTGTTTCACTCCAACCCTGGCCTTCCTGATTTCACCTGGACCTTCACAGACCAGATCAGGTGACACCTTCAACACATTCCCCTTAGGCTGACTGGACACAGTGAGCAACTGTTTAACCCTTTCAGTCTCCAGGCCTCCTGCCTGTAGACCAGTACAGCCTCTCTGCCCACTGTCCCTATCATGCTTTTGTTTATTTTTCTCAGCAGGGGAGCTAACAGCTGGCCTGCTGAACACTGCAAAGCCTTTGTCTCTCAGCAGTGCTGGCTGAGGCGTGGGACTACAAGTACCAACCAGCCGTCCTGTGACACACAAGGACAACTGCTGGGGTGTAGTCAAGGCAGAATACTCTGGGTCAGAGTCAGGAATGGGGCCACCTGGGCCACTCCTGGGCTCTGCCGCCAGAGACTCTATCTTCTCCACCCTCTCAGCATTGTGGGTGACCTCCAACAACGACATAACATCATTACATTCAGTAATTACATTCTTAACATCAGCTACACAAGCATTTGATATTGGCACATGCAAGGGGGCCTCCTCTCCTTCTGTAGGTGAAGAAGACCCCTGAACCTCCACTCCACCCTCCCCCTCCCTCTGTCCATCCACAGGTTGCCCAGATATTACCCCAACATCTGTAAACAGTACCTTGGTAGGTCCAGAGAGTTCCGTGGGAGCATCCTGGGTGCTTTTAGCAGGGGCATAGTAAGAAACAAGGGTACCTAAATCAGCACCCAACAACACCGCAGTGGGGATCTCCTCCGAGACACCCACCTCTCTCATCCCACTTCCGGCACCCCAATCAATGAAAACATAGGCACGGGGTACATGGGAACGGGTCCCCCCAACTCCGGTGAGGGTAAGGAACTTCTCTGGGATGATGTCTGTTTCTTCTATAACCTCTGGTCTGACCAATGTGACTTCGGCTCCGGTGTCACGAAAGCCTGTTACAGTCCGGTGGCCTACGATGTCTGGCTGCAAGTTGGCATTGGTTCCGGGAGGTTTCCCACTGATGAGCAGCACAGCAGAAGGGTTGCTAGCCGGATGGCCAGGGGTTGTCATCTTCTTCTGCTCAGGGCACTGCGTCCTGAGATGTCCGGCTTCCCCACAGTTGTAGCATTTGCGTTTGTCAGTTAGGAAGGCCTTGGCTCCAGGAGCTGCAGGTTCCGGCCGCTGAGGAACTTGGTTGGTAGGCGGAGGAGGGGTTGCCGTGTGTGATTTCCCTCCTTTCCAGTCATTTGGAGGAGCCTTGCGATGGTCAGATACCCGAGAGTGGATATAGGTATCTGCCAGTTCTGCTGCTGCTATGGCAGAGGTTGGCTTTCGCTCCAGCACAAACTGTCTGACGTCTGTAGGACAGATGTGCAAAAGTTGATCTTCAATCATAAGATCTTCCAGGGATTCAAAAGAATCGGCTTTCAATCCTTTAGTCCACTGCCGGAATGTGGTACGTAAGCGACCTACCACATCCATGTATGAGTCCCCAGGCCCCTTTTGCAAGGACCTAAAACGCTTCCGGTACACTTCCGGGGTTAGCTGAAACTTTTGGATGATTGCAGCCTTTAGGGCCTCATAATCGTCGCACTGCTCTTCTGACAGTTCGACATAAGCATCCAGGGCCTTGCCTCGTAGCCCTGGCGTCAGGTACCGGGCCCATTGTGCTGGGGGCAGATGGTACTGACGGCAAGTTTTTTCAAATGACAGTAGATACACGTCAATGTCACTGTCCTTTTCCATAACTGGAAATTTGGCTGCCGGGGTCACTGGCAGAGAGGCATCCCGGTGCTCTAGGGATCCGAGGTTCTGAGCCTGTCGCTGCTGCTGGAGCCTAGCCATCTCCAATTCGTGCCGACGATCAGCCTCCCTCTCAGCCTGGCGTTCTGCCGCCTCTCGCTCAGCCCTGCGTTCAGCAGCCTCTCTCTCAGCCTGGCGTTCCAGAAACTGCAGGTACACCACAGGATCCGTCTCCCTGAGGTGTTGTAGAGTTTCTTGCATTTGAAGAGAGTCTATGATGGTTTCAGGCACTCTGATGCTGGCCTGCTCTTGTGGTGGCTTGGAGGTAACAATCCGTGGTATTCCAGTGTCAGTCTCTGCTTGCCCATCTGGTGAGGCCGCCTCTGAACCACTGGGCTCTGGAGTAGCAGAAACCCTTTCTGGTCCAGTTTCCCCCAGGTTCTGGTGTGCACAGATATCAAACTCCTGTAAGGCATGTATCAAGCCTTCACGATTTTTGCCACCAACGTCAATTCCTCTTTCTGCGCACTCAACAGCCAGTTCATTCTTGCTCATCTTTTTATATGCTGATAACCCAGACATTTTGCAAGCAGAAAAGATAGAACAGAAAGAAGAGATAGGCAGAAGGTGTAGGAAGGAGCTGTTGCTGTATGTCTCTCTTGAAAAAAAAAAATAAAAAAATATGCACCTGCTTGTCTCTAAGGACTGTTTCCACAAAGGTTACAATCCTTCAGTGCAGAGCTAATTCCTAACAATGCACTAAATGCTCTTAATGCGAAACTATCCCGCTACGCTGCCAGCCAATATGTGACGAACGCGGGTGTCAGATCCCCGCCCTCCTCGCTAACTTGCAACGAAGGACCGGCCAACCTCACACCACGCTGTCACTTACGTAACAATGCCACTCTCAGCTGCGCCCAGCACAAAGATTTTCCAGCTTGCGGGACCACAATCTAGGTGCGAGCAACCTGAGAGTGATTGTCACTGGGCTAATTACACAATTAACCCTTTAACTGCCACCACCCCCGTTTAAAAGACTGAGCTGGGGGAGACTCGTAATTTTAGCAATACCATTTATAATTTTAGAATAAGCGTCTGCCACACACACTGCCACCACAGCCAGGTCTGCTCAGAGTCTTATTCTACAACAGTAGCGCCCTTCAAGAGGCAGGTTCGTTTATAGCTTGCATTAAGAGCTTTAGAGACAAGATTAACACTTTTCAACATAAGGGTTTTTATTTTAAAAAGGTCAAAGTTGGTGCAAATAAAATATTTACAGAAAAAAGATGTTTCAAAAAGATAAAGACAATATACAGCCACAAAGCATTAAGGTAGAATTGGGAAGAAAGAATGCTTGCAATTAATGTCCGAGGGTTGATCAGAGTTCGATCGATGAGCTAGGTACTCGGTTCTCGACTTGGCAGATGTTTCTTCTTGGATGGTAAAAGGAGAACTGCCCATTGTCTTGGCATCTCCTCTTTTCTGTCAAATCAAAGGGGGTGTTGACAGTGACCAGTAACCAATCGTCTGGTCATCTTGTTTAGGGGTTGGTTGCTGGGAGGTGTCTACACTCATGACCACGTCCCAGGTAGATTTTGTAATACATATTTATATATCTGCATCTATAGTGTTTACAGACTCCAAATATCCATATTATTATTCATATTATTCAACTTGAGATTTCCTTCAAAACAAGTCTAAACATGCCATCTCTATAATGTATAGCCTGCTTTGGAATAGTGGTCCCAGGGGTTTCCCATATGACCTGACATAGAGGTGTCTGGGCTTGAAACGTTCCATATTATCTGAGATTATGGCTGTGCTATTACTAAGTCAGAAGTTAGGACACATGCTGAAATTTCATACTTATAAGTTGGAGGTGTATTCAGACAATTTACAACCGGGGCCTGTTAGGTCTCTGAATGGGGAGGGTGACAGTTTACGACAGGCCTGAACACTCTGCCCTTACAACAAATGTTTTCTACTGACCTAACCTGGTTCTGTTTTCTCTGTTGAGATAACCTTTTCTGTTGAACTTAAAAAGCTTTGAATTCCTAAGACAAGGGAGGAGGGAGGAGGGAATTCAGATTTCTCTGTATGTTACATGGTTAGCCAAACTGTCATGGCTACTTCCACACAAGATGGCAGCTAGCTACAGCTTTTCATGTCCCGTACGTGATATTGTTACAGCCACTTCATCCACGTCTGCAAAGGACTTTGATGATGCTGCCGCATCTCAATAGAACCAGAAAATATAAACGGTAAGGATTTTGAAAATATTTTAAACATTTTATAACAGTATACCACAAGTAGTCTTTATATAAATGTTATTTTAAACTTATTTGTACTTGTACAACTAGGCCAGAGAGTAGACAGAGAGTTTTTTGATGGTTTTAATTTGAAATCTTTGTGTCCTTCACTAAGGTCTGTACTTTGGAAAATGTCTGCCACAGCCTTGGTCCGTGCCTATCCCTGCTCTTTAATCAGCAGAGAGCATGAGCTTTGCTGTTTGCAGAGCTCTAAGTCTAATTCCTGACCTGACATGAGAAGCAGGCAGCCAGTGAAGGCAGGGTGTAGGTTCTGTGTGGAACCAGTGATCCCTCTGCATAGGGCCAACACACCGCCTGCTGAGTCACAGTTAAAACTCTCTTATTAGCAGGGAGAATGGCCTTTGCCGATTGTAGAATTCTAGGTCTAATTCCTGACCTTATCTGGGAGAAGCAAGCACCAAGAGAAGACAGGGTGTAGGTCTTTATGGAACTAGCAGTCTCTCTGCAGAGGTCCAACACAACTCTTGCTGAGTCACAGCTATAGCTCAGCAATCAGCAAAGCTCATACCCTCTGCTGTTTAGAGAGCTTTGTCTCTGACTCAGCAGGAGGTGACGGATCTCGGCAGAGAGATCACTGGTTCCCTAAAGCAGACACAAGTTAGAGCAGTGACTACTCATCCCCCTCTCCCCTATAGGCTCTGTCTGTGGTTTCAATTAGAGAAAGGGTGCCTGAAAATAAATCTACAGCTGTACACCTCTTTAGAAGTACCCTGGGAATCCTGTATTATGGGTGCCCCCTGTATGAAATGTTTATTTTTATAATTTCCCTTAGGGCAAAGCGTTTATACCGGGATGATGCCTGCACCTGAGGGCATTATCCCAGTATCAAAATTTAGAGGTGGCGGTGGGCCTTTAGGCAGAAATGATTTGAGTGGCTGAACAGCCACTCGATTATTTCTGCAGGCAGTGAAAGTGCAACCTTTTTTCAGGGATCTCCCGTACAATCAGGGAGCCCAGGACCGCTGGGACTGGCAGTAATGGCTGCACTACACAGAAATAGAGGAACTGATATTATTCCTATCTCTCTATGACCCCAGAAACTGGAAACAACGAGGATTTAGTCACTTTTGGTTTTGGCACTTTGTTTACCTGGCTGTTATCTGTGTCTGATCAGCTGCATTGGAGGCCAGAGGAGAGAAATGGGGTCTAATAGACCATAAAAAGGACCTGTAATGGCCCATGTTATCAAATATAGAGACAGTGTAAAAGTAAAAAAGTTTTAAATAAAATAAATAATAATAACAAAAATAAATAAATAAACCGCCCACATCCCCCATACATACGCAAAAATGCAAACACATGGGTAAGTCCCGCACGCATATTATAGATGATGATGATCCCGCACTAAAATTCATTAAAGTGTATTTTTTACATGTGTGACATGAAAAATTGCAACACCCATCATTTTATTCTCTAGGGCCTCTGCTAACAAATATAAATAAAGTTAGGGGTTCTAAGTCATTTTCTAGCAAAAATATTTAGATTTTTACATGTATGTGAGAAGTGTCAGAATTGGCCCGGTAGGAAAGTAGTTAAAACAAAGATTCTATATACAGTACAAAAAAATATGAATTATGGTTTCAAAATAAATGTTAAGTAGAACTGCTAAAAATAGAATAGAGTCTCTTTAAAAGTACATGAATCCAGTGTTTATTTAGAGTTCCTGTAATTCCCTGCACAGCAACCACTTGAGAGAGCGGTTGAGCACTCTAAGCCAATCAGGACTGTAGTAAAAGGAACACACTGTCTTTACAATACATTTTTTTGGATAGTAAGAGATCATTGTGATGTAAATGGTGTAATCAATGCATACTAATGATTTTAAAACTTTTTTTCAAGATATAGTTTGGAATTTTCATTACAAGATAGATCCGATGGGGACATGCAAGGAAAATAAAAATCAGCATTTTTGCTTGCACATGATTGGATGATAAAATCAGCAGAGCTTCCCCTCATTTCAGATCTACAGGGACTGCACTTCCAAGTGCACTAGCAGTAAATCAACCCCAATGGCAATGCTTTACTGCTTCTTTTTGCAATACATGAAAATGCAATTCTTTGAGTCAAATGACCCTTTCAAAACAATGCACTCCTTTGTGTGGCTGCTCATTTCAATAATCAGGTGAGAGGCTCTAACGTTTCCTTTACTATATCTAAATTAAAATTAAATTGTTTTGTCTGGAGTTGGATTTTAACTTTTTAATATTCACTGTCATCCTTTGTTATACTTGTGACATGTGGGATGCTGGCTAAACTGAGACTAAGCCTTCGTTCACACTGAACACGGCTTTGAAATTGTGCCACTTCATCTAAACTCGCACGACTTCAAAGCCGCATTTTAGTCCGACTTCGGAGGTGACTTGAAAGACATCTGTGTGGGTTCATGCACAGATGTCTATTGAAGTCGGCCCCGAAGTTGCCAAAAGTAGTGCAGGGACTATTTTTGGAAATCAGTGCGGCACCGCAAAGTCGGTGTTGCACTGATTGGGATGTTCCCATTGCCGGCAATAGGCTGCGATTTGACAAGCGATTTGACCTGTCAAATTGCACCGATGTGAACGGGGGCTTAAGCAGATGTAAAAATCAGTCTCACTTCTGCATAGAAACCAAACAGCATCCAGATTTTAATAATAAAGCTTAATTGAACAAGCTGGGGTTAGAAGCTGATTGGTTTCTCTGCAGAAGTGAGACTGATTTTGCACTCTCCAGCTTTAGTAAATAAACCCCATGGCGACAACAGCGGACCATGCCTGCACAATGACCCCTTTCACACTGGGGCTGCCTGTGCGTTAGCGGTAAAGCACCGCTAAAGCGTTTTAGCGGGGCTTTTCGGCCGCTAGTGGGGCGCTTTTACTCCAAAGAAGGGGTTAAAAACGCCCGTGTTGCGGCGCTTCTGAAGCGCTTTTCAGGTGCTTCTGAAGCGCTGCCCATTCATTGCAAAGGGCAGGGGCGTTTTGGGAGCGTTTTATACAGCGCTCCCAAACCACCCCAAAGATGCTGCTTACAGGACTTTTTTCTAACGTCCCACAAGCACACCGCCCCAGTGTGAAAGCACTCAGGCTTTCACACACGGGCGGCATAGGAGGCAGATTTCACGCGCTTTACAGGCCCTATTTCTACCACTAAAACGCCTGAAAACTGCCCCAGTATGAAAGGGGTCTTATAGTCTCTACTAGAAGCAAATCATGCAAAAGAGTGACAACTCAGGAGCACAACTGGGAGACAGGAACAGAACGTTGTCACCCTATTACAGTGTCCGATGAAAGGCCTTCATGGCAGTATCACCAGGTTTATTTTTTTTGAATAAAAGCTGCAGATTTTAAAATGCTGAAGACTTTTGAAATTACATTAACATGTGAAAGATTGGTTTTATATCTACAAGAGACAACAGTTTTTTCTTGCATTTCAGAAAGTTTGACATTCAGTAATTGCCCAGGCAGTCTAATTAGATATTCATTCTGGGGTACTGTATTTGAGAACCCCCCTCCCCAGTGATCTTACATCACAAGCTGTGTCACTTGTGGTTTTATGGTAATAGTAGCAGGAAACTCAGTAGGAATGTAGTTGTTTGTGGCCATCTGGGCTGTGAATAACTCTCCGCTGTGCTCTCACTGTCACATTGGGCTTACTGCTCAAAAGCCTCAACTATCTTTTCAGCCCTGCTATGGGTGCTGTAATCATATTGCAGTGTTACATAACATCAGTAACATCTGCTGTGCAACAGCAAACCGGCATATGTGACAGCTCAGCAGAAATCCTGCTGCACTCTCTAATTCTGCCTGGTGTCAAGGCTTTGGGAGAGGGGGTGGGGAAGCCCTTCGAAGAAACAGCGGCGTTAGACAATTTAAAGGGGAAAGACAGGCGCAGACATACTTCTTCCTCCAGACTCAGATTTTGTATTAAACTAAGTTTAAAGTGGGATTTTCAGGAACTTTTCTAATTTCCATGAATAAATTCTTGACATGTCACAATACACAGTAATGGTATCATTTTTCAGAAAAGCTGTAAGCCGTATGTAAGCACCAATTTAGTGAGGTTGCTTTGGACTTACATGATGTCATCAGTCATCGGGAAAAATACCTATCCGAAAATGCGATCGTCTGCAGTAATTCCGACGTGCAAAATCCCTACGCATGCTCGGAAACATTGAACTTCATTTTCACGGCTCGTCGTAGTGTTGTACGTCACCGCGTTCTTGATGGTCGTAATTTCAGCAAACTTTTGCGTGACTGTGTGTATGCAAGGCAAACTTGAGCGGAATCCTGTCAGAAAAGCCGTCATATCTTTTTCCGACGAGAAATTCGCTTGTGTGTACGCGGCATTAAGCGTCAGCTTCTACATTTGTTTTTAGTGCCTGTTTTATGTTTGCACTCATGGAACTCCTATTAAAGTATACAGGCCCAAAAACATGCTCTCCTGTCCCACGGATGCTCTTGTCCTTCTTTGGCACAACAAGTGACAGCTTGCTAAGATATGAATAGAAAAAAATGGAAATCTTATGCAAAGAGCTTCTGGAAACGCAGGTATGAATGAAGCCTAAACTCAATTACTAAAATCTCATACAAGCTGGTAATGTAATTTCAGCACTTGTTTTCAGTCCTGTAAAACGTGCAACTTTCATTAATAAATTCTTCCGGAGCCTGCCATAAGGGTCCTTGTTTAGGCATTTTCTGTTATAAGGTGACAACTGTCTCCCAGCTGCGCTCCTGCAACGTCATTCTGTTACATGTGCCCCGGTGCACATGCAGGCTCCTCCCTTTAAAGTACCAGTCAGCTCTAATATGCGATGATTTAACATAGATTGTAATGGGGCTGTCACTTTAACACAAAAACTTCAGGTTTAGATGCAACCCTGAATCTCAATGATTGGCCGCGTACCAATGATGTCAACATTTTCATTAAACATCATTGTTCCGGCTGTGCACACTGGAATCCTCGATTGGCACTTCCCTCTACTGACATGTTTCACTATAGAGACTTGATTAGTGTTGAAACGCATCAGTGAGGGACTGTCGCAGATGAAGCTTCCAGTGATCTGTGATTTAAAGTGTTACTAAACCCACAACAGTAAAATCTACCTATATATGCAGCATAGCATGCTTGTTATACTCACTGTGGAACTTAAGGGGTTAATCCTCTGCATTGCGTAAAAAAAGGCTGTTTTATCCTGTATGCACAGATCCTTCCCTCCTGCACTGTTTATCTGGGGAAGGCCAGCTAACACAGGCAGAGTAGCCGACCTGCACATGCTCAGTTGTGTCTTTTATGCTGGAGAGAACAGTTACTTGTTCTCAGAGATAGCCAGGTCACATGATATTGACATCACACATGTGGGCGTGTATACAGGCTGAAGTGGAAATCTCCTCCTTCCTGAACTCTCAGCACTGGAGAAACTGTGCAGTTTATCACTGACTGTGGTATACAGATCATCCAAAAAGTATATAGTGGCAATATTTTAATGTTAAAAGAAGATTTATAAGCTGTGGGCACTGGGCAGATGAGCTATTTTCATATTACTGGGTTTAGTAACACTTTAACCTTCTATGGGGAGCGTATATTACGTCCATCGGAATGATCCCTAAAATATAGAAATGGTTAAATTAGGCTTTTTGTGCTGACTTTTTGGAGAATTGTTGTTTTGTTCAGTGTGTGGCCTTACCCCATGTGCACCTTACCTTTCGCTAGTTATAAAATGATCTGAGCAGCTGCCATATTGCCTTCAGAGTACCACAAAAACTTCCAAGTCACATGACACCCACCCACATAATTACCTTTGTGTTGTATAAGAACCCTTTATTATTGAAATTTGTTTATTAATTTGAGAAATTAGCATTTTTGTTTGTTTTAAAACTAAACTTCCTTAGTTCTTTTTATTTATTTTTTTAAATTCTATTTTTTTTTTTTAAATAAATCTTGTCTATTTGACCATGTCATAGTTAGTCAGGCTGAAAAAAGACACAAGTCCATCCTTTTAAACAATAAAGGTGTAAGTCAATGAGAGCCTCCATAGATTGCACGCAATCCCCATGGCACGGGTCATGAATCCTTTTACGGCTTCTGTAGAAATATTTCAGACACACTGCAGCCATTGTAAGGGCCTTGTCCTATTTATTACTGTATGCGTGGTGCTTGCAGGGTTATTAAGAGGACATGTGTCCGTGTCAGTGACTTTTCTGAGGATAACTCGGAAACTTGCAGCGAAATGATTAAACTCATTGGCAGATATTATTTCCCGCCCTTCTTCTGAAATCTTAGCATTTTATCCTTATGAAATATGATGCTATATTTAGCTCCCCATATGTTATCGGACTCAACCGAGAATTTTATTTGGGCATAATTTGCATTCTTGTGCGTTTTTTCTTTCCCCATCAAAAATGTTACGTGATTTTTCTTGGAAGGTTGAATTAAATTCTTGGCTATAAATAGGGCGTGCGGACAAAGATGTATTCTTTCTAAGCAATAATTGCCATTTCGATCTTAGACAGCGCGCTGGTTCTTAAGCGTTGATAAGAGCTCTATATATAGTACTGCCACTTATCATGGATCTGTCAGTACTATATGCCAGCAGTACTCAGAACTTCCATGGTTCACACACAGTTAATGCGGTTTGTTTCAAATTCCTGAGTGGGGTGTATCATCCACCCATGAACTGTTGGGTAAGGTCCAGCTTACAGAACTTGTGGGAAAGTGTTATATTTATTTTTATTTATTTATTTCAGGTACTTATATAGCGCCGTCAATTTACGCAGCGCTTTACATATATATATTATACATTCACATCAGTCCCTATACCCTCAAGGAGCTTACAATCTAAGGTCCCTAACTCACATTCATACCTATACTAGGGCCAATTTAGACAGGATCCAATTAACCTACCAGCATGTCTTTGGAGTGTGGGAGGAAACCGGAGTACCCGGAGGAAACCCACGCAGACACAGGGAGAACATGCAAACTCCAGGCAGGTAGTGTCGTGGTCGGGATTCGAACCAGCAACCCTTGTTATATGAATTAAAGCGAATATGTTGCCAACATGTTCAGAAGCTAGCCATTACTTAGAGATAAACTGAAGGTAGCACACCTATTTTTTTTAAACAAGTTCTGTTTATTCATTTTAAGACATAAAGGTATAAAAATACATGTACAAAATACAGTACAATACAACACAAAAACAAGAATTTGCAGTTCCACCATTAAACTACGAGTAAACAGACTGTGCTCCACCCCAAAAAATGCCACATAGTAAGACATTAGCAGGAACTAAATTTTAACATGACATGCTGGAGAGGGACCCATACCAACTATTGCCCCAGGCCCCAACACATGCAGTACCAGCATGATCTTCAAGGAGCAATGCTGTCAGTCAACAACAGAGCATGCGATTCAAAGAGTACAGATAAAAGACAGAAAGGGCCTTTCTAAGATAATATAAGTTAGTCTACTAATAGAGAACCAATGTATCACATAGCTGATTCTTCAGAAGAGTACAAATGAGGGGTATAATCAGACCTGGGTCGCTGTGTTGAAGTTCCCCACCTAGGGAGACCAGACCTTGTCAAATTTAGTGAGACAGCCTCTGCTCTTGTACACAATGGCAGAGCAGAATTTATCAAAGACTTCCACTTATCAAGATTTGGAGGAACAGGGGACCGCCTATTAATCACAATCACATTCCTGGCATAATAAAGTAGCAAACCCAGTAGTGTTCTGATTACTTTTGTGTGGGCCATGTAAGACCAAGTAAACAGACATTCAGGTCCAGAGATATCTGGATATCACTGACATCTAGAATATCTTGCGTAACCTAGGGACCAATACATGCGTATTGCCAGATGAGTCCAGAAGATGTGAAGGAAGGCAGCATTAAGATCACTGCATCATCAATATAAAGCAAAATAAACAGCTGAGAACTTAGCCAGTCTTCCCAGAGCAAGGTAGTATTGGTGGATGATCATTATCAGTCTGTCCCTGGCAGAGACCAGTTGTTGGAATAGATAGTCCCACACATCTTGCCAATCATCAGCAGTGCTGGGACAAGGTCATCCAAAGCCCAAGGCAAACATGCCAAACTGCACCCCCCCCAAAGATGTATGAGCATTATGTGGCAGCAAAAATCCCCCCCACAAAATCACTGAGCACTAATCTGCATGTTTACCCCCCAAGCATAATGCATCCTTTGCCCCCCCAGCACAAATTTCCCCCAAATCCCCCCTCCTAGCACAAATCGTCTTCTCCCCATCCCCCTCCCCAACACAATCCCCCCAAACCCCTGCTCTTAGCACCCCCCCCAGCATAAATTTCCCCTCCTATAAAATACTTGCCCCCTGCGCCACCCAAATCCCCCCTTCCAACACAAATCCCCTCCCCCCAATGTCCCTATGGTTCCCCCCCTCCCCCTCATATGATACCCTCCCCCTCATTACCCAAGGCAGCCCCCCCTCCTGCCCACCCTTTGTCCTGGCCCTGATCATCAATATCAAGACTAGGGACAGCTAATAACTAATTCTCTAAGACAGCTACCTCCATCACTACTGAGGCATTATCTTTATTAACAGTGAGCCAGTTGTGGGCATATACAAGCTGACCAGCTAAGAAATATTTTTAAAAAATTGGAAGTGCTAGTCCACCAAAGGCCAAGGGCAGTCACAGAGTGGATAAGCTAAGTCACTGGGGCCCAGTATTCCACAAAAAGGAGCATATGTGTAAGTGTAATTGTTTGAACAGGGACAGTGGAATACACATAGGAGCATTCCATAGGACATATAGAAAAATTGGAAGTCATTTTTAATATCTGTCAAATTAATCTTACCAATTAGAAACAAGGACAAGGACTTCCAGCTATCAAAGTTGATTGTACCCTAATGCAGGAGAGGAAAAGAGTTCAAATTGATGAAGTGCATCACTTTATTGGAAATACGTATACCCAAATACTTACATTTAGTAACCCATTGGAGAATCAATGACTTGTCTTGGACTACATCTGATACAGGGACAGGTCAAGTGGAAGTAGTTGCGATTTGCCATTATTTCTTTTTAGTCCAGAGTGTGATAATAATGCAGACTGGGCACCCCACAAGGCTCCGTGAATAGGACAAAAGGCAGCCATGATGTTCAGGATCAGGACACAGGTCAGCCAAGACATTTTTACATGCTTAATATATGAGACAGAGCAGCAGTGACACCCCCCCCCCCCCCCCCTTTCAGGACATGGCTACATTAGGACTTCATCTTGTACAATTAATAAACTTTTGGCTGCATTTCACACATCCTTATCAGTCCATGAGGAGGACACCGCAGACCCTATCAACCCTATTAACACAATACACATCTCAGCTCACTCTAATAGCCCCATAAACCTTCAGTCTAAGTTTAAGTAATTAGGAAAGCAAGCAGATATCCTCTTAGATAACCACTTGTGGTATATTGTTTAGCTGAAGTAATTAGCCAATATACATTTCTGTAAATCTCGGCCTGAAAAAACCTAAACTCCAGTGTATTTAATAACTCCTGAGATAATAACAGTACCACCAGGATAAGGACATATTTACCCTCATCAATTAATAAGCAACACTTTAAAAGAAAATTTCTGCATTTTTTTTTTCAAGAATCATTTTTACCCAGGTGGATCGGTCCGGTGCTGCATCTGTCCCCCGCCAGCTCTAAGACTGAGAACCAAGCAATCAAAGACCACTGATCACTTGGTTTTCAGAGCTCTTTGCTCTGCCCTCCCGTACTCACTGGAGTTCTGGACTGTGGAGGGGGCAGGAGCGGCTTGTTTAGGCTCTCAGCTGGGCTAAGACAGGTCCCACCCCAAGGTTGTGGGCAGATCCCGACCATATTGTTGTGATCTTGCTCCAGCCTGGAGTGGCTCTATGACATCAGCCAACAGCGGGCTTCTGCCCACTGTCTGCTAAAAACGGGTCACAGGAGTGCAGAGTGAAATGCACTCCTGTGATCCACAGGTGAAGTACAGCCAAACAAACTTTGGCTGTACTTTTCCTTTAAACCCAAACACCATAGGAGGTACAGTAGGCAAACTGGACATCTGATACCCATCATATTTGTACCCATTCAAACTGAAATTTCGTGTTGGACAATAATATACAGGTTACCATAATGCAACCTGTAAATATTTCTGCCCACACCCTCCACAAGGACCAGAAAAGAGGGACTACCTTAGCAGTCTGGAGCTCTCTTTTACCATCAAACAAAGAACATCAGCCAAGATCTATGAGAGCCACTGATCCATCTAATGCTCATTGACTTATGGGGCGTACACACGGTCGGACTTTTTGGCTACAAAAGTCCGACAGCCTGTCCAACAGACTTTCGACAGACTTTCGACGGACTTTTGGCGGACTTTAAGCGGACTTTCTAACGACCGGACTTGCCTACACACGATCACACCAAAGTCAGACGGATTTGTACGTGATGACGTACACCAGACTAAAATAAGGAAGTTGATAGCCAGTAGCCAATAGCTGTTCTATCGTCGGTTTTTGTCTGTCGGACTAGCATACAGACGAGCGGATTTCTGGGTCCGGCGGAGTTACGACGTAAAGATTTGAAGCAAGTTCCAAATCTAAAGTCCGTCAGATTTGCGACTTGAAAAGTCCGCTGAAAGTCCGGGGAAGCCCACACACGATCGGATTGTCCGCCGGATTTGGTCCGTCGGCGTCCGTCTGACTTTTGTAGCCGAAAAGTCCGACCGTGTGTACGCCCCATAACTTTTGCTGAACGCACAAAACCAGGACGTTGTTAACAATTTTCACTTTTAAACCTGTTTTGCTTTTCTGTTTCATTATTGTCTCTTTTTCATTTGCTATACCTTTTTCTGTAAATATTTTGTTTGCATTGTTTTATCTGCTTACTTATTAAACAATATTTTTTAAATAAAAAAAGGATCTTTACTGCACTAATGCAGAACTTAAAGAATCCCCATTTCTTTGAAGAACGATACTATATGGCAAATCTCTGGAAATACCTGTCTGCAGTGACAGAGTGTATTACAGACGTATATTTATAGTCATAATTATCGCTAATGTTGTCAATGTTTGAAATTTTACAATAAAAATATCTGGTGGCAGAGTAAAGAGTTAACTGCATAGTTAATGAAACCCAGCAACGGTCACTCTCAGTTGGCTGGCAAATTGTGGTCCTGTGAGCTGGGAAATCTTTGAACGGGGTGTGACTGAAAGTGCCAACAACGCGTATTAGTGACTGTGCGGTGTGAGTTTGACCAGTTGGTGAAGTTGGCTGGGGTCTAAAGCCTTGTCCGTTACATAGAGAAAGTTGAGTATTCTTGTCTGCAAGGCTGATTGCAAAGACCCATTAGGATGTTGTATGAACAGGACCATGTCTTCGACATATAAAGCTACTTTTTCTTCAAGTTTGTGATGCTTAGGGCCGTATATCAAAGACTTAGTGCAGAAGGCCACAGCTATAGGCTCCATTATTAAAGCAAATATGGTGGGCAATAGAGGACACCCCTGGTGAGTACCTTGTTGCACATAAAAAGGGGCAGATACCATAAACAATATATCCATCCATTTCAGAAGGAAGGGGCCAAAACCCATTCTCTCCAACACCAGATGCATGTAGCCCCAGTACACTGAAATGCTTGTTTAATATCCAGCGCCATAACAACCTTACTGCCTCCATTCGTGCTGGGGAGTCTGAATGTGGGTAAAGAGGACTTCTGGGGGATAAAACCGGTTTGGTCAGAATCAACTAAGGTATCAACCGCCTTGGATTGAGTAATGAAATGGGTCTATAGGCTCCACAACACAGAGGGTCTTTTTCAGGCTTCCTAAGGACAACACGTGCCTGGTACATGGATTCAGGGAGTGTTCTTTGCTCATGAAACAGCACATAGAGGTCACAGAGAGTTGGGGCAAGCTCCTGAATATATAGTTTATACCACCGGGGGAATACCATCTGGGCCAGGGATTTTGCATTTTGGGAAAGGACAATATCACAGACTAGATCTTGAATTACTAAAGTATCAGCACATAGTGGTCATGTGGATACGTGTATAGTACTTGGTGCCATGTCCTATCATACTCGTATACAAAGAGAAAAAAAGAGATTGGGCTTTGGACTTTCTTGGCACAATAATCACTGTAGTTGATATAATTAAAAATCTAATTTATTAGAGATTATTTAAAATGTGAAAGTAAAAAAGGACAGATACAGAAATCAGCTCATAATCACACATTTACAAGTTATACACTCCATACATAGCTCTGTGATGTAGGAATTAATTAAACAATAATTGGAACTACCAATCCTGTTTACATACGGTTGTACTGTAATTAACAAGGAGCTATGCAGTGGTAACAATCGATATCTAAGATTTGCTCGACATGTTGCACGCCACAAGCGCTTCTTCAAGAGTACAGAACTGATTGCTGAAATAAACAAAACATCCAATAAATAACTGACATAAATTAGCTAAACACTATAATTGGGTAATAACATTAGTGATATCGTGGATTCAAAAACACTGCCAACGGGGCCCATCAGATGGTGCTAATCCCACAGGGTCTAGGTAATATTCATATACTATGGGGACGTATGTAACATGATAATCATAAGGGTAGACACAAAAAAGTATGTGGTTGATAAGTCGGTTTGTATCCAAAGGGGTGTGGCTGCCACTGACGTGAAAGAGGAGAAGGAGAGAAGGAGGGGGGGGAAGGGGGGGAGGGATAAGAAAAGACAATAACAAGGACATAGAGGGGAGGAAGGAAGAGGGGGGGGGAGAATAGGAAAGGAAAAGGAAGGGCGGATAGTAAGGGGAATAGATAAGGGGAAAAGAAAGGCGGGTAGTAAAAGGAATTATAGGAAGGGAGAGGGGGAGAGGGAAAGGGGAAGGGGAGAAAGGGAAAGGGGGGAAAAGGGGAGGAGAGGGAGAGAGGGGAAGGACAAGGGAGGGAAAGGAGGAAGGGGAGGAGGGAAGGTGGGTGGAGGTAGGGAAGGTTAAAATTTTCAATTTGTAATTAAAGGCTATTGGGTATACCTGGGGAGTGCTCCAAAGGGGTCAGTAGATAAATTATAGGCCGGAATAAAGGGACACTGCCATGTATATGACTGCAGGTGTCTATTGTAGGTATCATAAAAATGTAGTCTATCTGGTTGTGTTAGTTAATGAACAGACTATTTACTTTCTGTATATAACATAAATCGGTTGGCGGCATATTGCCAATTAGTTTGGCAGTATGTGCAACGGTATGTTTATAGTGCATCAGAAGAGGGAAATTAAAGATAAATTGCAAAGATATTGTAAGCGTATTAATTTAGGTATCATATAAAACTAGTATTAATGGATGATTAATCCACCCAGTAGGAAAAAAACAAAAAATAAGAGATATTTGTGGATATTGTGTTAGAATTCCCCCTATTATTGCGCATGCAAAGTAATTATTTAATTAAAGATGCACTTCACTTACCATCATAGTATTTATAAATGTATGTATTAGCAGCAGGGATAAAAACAACAACATCTTCAGTGTCTAGAGCTTGCAGCAGTTTACCGAGATAATCCAATGATAAAGGTATAGCCGAAGAGGATCTGGCCTCGGTCAGGAGTTAACAGAGGATTGTATCAGGTATCAGATAAACCTTGCCTGTGTAAGATGTTCATGATGCTGTTCCAGATCCAGATCGTATGGCTGTAACGCCAGAGGGATAGACCCAAAAGAGAAAAAGGTAGCAATGAACATTTAAAAAAAAAAAAAATTATTTATGGGAGTGGTGTGTAGCTATCTGGGCTGTGCAGTCACTTACCTCTTGGTGAAACCGATATGATAGAAACTAATAGTCAGCGGAGTGAGTCCACACAGCTGCTCAGATCGGAGCGACTGATAGTGTGGATTGTAGGGGAGGAGACGCTAAGGGCGTCTCTTGTACATATGCCCCGCTTGTGGTCACCAATCGGAGGAGCCCATGTGACGTCATTCAAGCCGGCCGCTGGTGCATACCGCGCATGTCCCGATCCTCTGCGTCGGCATGGATACCGCCGACGCGCCAGAGAGGGAGAGAGCAGTTGCATCCCTAGGTATCCTGGAGACCAGAGATACCATGGTGCGCCAATCACCCTCGGGTGGGGGCGTGG
The DNA here is from genome assembly GCF_042186555.1 of Aquarana catesbeiana. Classification (NCBI taxonomy): domain Eukaryota; kingdom Metazoa; phylum Chordata; class Amphibia; order Anura; family Ranidae; genus Aquarana; species Aquarana catesbeiana. The sequence goes on from NC_133326.1 coordinate 571,904,689, forward strand.
CGCTGGGCGGCCGCATAGTAATGAAAGTAAACCCGGGCGATGCAGGATACACTTACCATGGGTGTCGTGGCAGTAGATTAACCAATTCACAACTAGAATAGATATGATTATAACTGAATAGATAATTAAGACATGGTATTAGTATTGAGAGCGGCTAAATCTACGTAACAATAATCAAGATAGAAAATATTAGAGAAATAGAAATATATAAATAAATAAGCATTAGAAAACAATAGGGGCCACCAAGTGTATAAGTTTACCATGGGTCCATCAATTAAATGCATAATTATTAAGCAACTGTAAAAAGAGGGGGGAGGGGGAAAGGGGGGATGAAGGGGAAGGAAGGAGGGGGGAAGGAGACCCCGAGAATGGAGAATAAAGCAATTGAAATAACCAGGTATATGTCATAAAAAGGGCTTATATGTGTGAGCCTCATTAATACCAGGGGGGTATGTGGCGCCGAGGCGTTCTATCCACATGGTTTCTCTTTGGCACACTTGTTTATGCCAGTCTCCACCCCTGGAATCCTTTGAGACCACTGTCAAAACAATGAACGAAATCAGGGAAACGTCAAATCTATAGTAAAGGTCTAGATGCCTGCTCACTGCTGTCACCATCTTTCCCTCCGCTGAATAGTAGACATGGTCTTTAATTCTACAGCGTAGGTGTCTGATAGTTTTGCCTACGTAAAAGGCGCCACATTGGCACAACATAAGATACACTACTCCTTTGGTATCACAATTTGCGTAAAATTTTGGGGTGAAGGTTTCCCCATTCGGTAGTAGGAACGTTTTCCCTTCTTTTACCCATGGGCAGAAGGGACATTTACCACATTGGGAGATCCCTTGTTTCGATTGTTTGTGTTTTGGGGTAGTTACATAATGACTAGAAGTTAATTTATCACCCAGGGATCTAGTCCGTCTGAAGGTAATTTGTGGGCAGGGGCCAATGTATTTTTTAATAATGGGGTCCTCTTGGAGGATCGGCCAATGCCTGCTTAGGATACCGCGGAGTTGCTCATGCTGTTGCGCGAATCTTGTAATAAATCTCACCGGGGGATTGGTAATGGTAGATTTTTTCTTAAATAATAAGGAGCTTCTTGACTGACGTATAGATTTATTATAAGCGCTGCGTAATAGCGTTTTAGTGTATCCCCTCGCTAATAACCTGGTGCGGAGCGCATCCGCTTGGGATTTGAATTCCTCTGTATGAGTACAATTACGACGTAATCGTAAGTATTGTGCGTATGGGATACTTATGAGCGGTCTGGGGTGGGCGCTATTAGCGTGTAGCAGGGTGTTCCCTGCGGTTTCCTTCCTATAAAGGGTAGAGGCTAAACAGTTCTCCTTGTCTTTGAAAATAGTTAGGTCTAGAAAGGTTACCCGTTGCAGGTGGGTGGAGACTGTGAATTTGAGGTTAAGGCAGTTATGGTTGATAGTTTGAATAAATCTATCAAGTAGGTCTTGGGTGCCTGTCCATACCAAAAATATATCATCGATATAACGTCGCCAGATGAGGGCGTGGTCGGTAAAGAGGGTTAGAGACTCATCTGAGAAAATGTTCCGTTCCCACCCCCCCAGGTACAAATTGGCGTAGGCTGGTGCACAACAAGTGCCCATAGCAAGCCTTGTACCTGGAGGAAGTGGGAACCTTTGAAACAAAAATAGTTACGGGTGAGCACAAATTTCAACAGTTCCAGAATAAATTCACAATAGTCCCAGCTGTAATGGTCCTGCTCTCGTAGAAAGGTGCATTTGCCCTGCTCGTGAGGGATGCTAGAGTAAAGAGACTCCACATCCAATGTCACAAGGAGGGCATCGGGAGGGACAAGCAACTCTTCTATTTGCTTCAAGAGGTCTAGTGTGTCACGGGTATAGGACGGTAGGCCCAGCACATGTGGCATAAGGACAAAGTCCACGAGGCGACTGGCGTTCTCTATTAGAGACCCAATCCCGGAGACGATTATCTCGGTAAACCGCTGCAAGCTCTAGACACTGAGTGAAGATGTTGTTGTTTTCATCCCTGCTGCTAATACATACATTTATAAATATTAGGATGGTAAGTGAAGTGCATCTTTAATTAAATAATTACTTTGCATGCTCAATAATAGGGGGAATTCTAAGACAATATCCACAAATATCTCTTATAATTTGTTTTTTTCCAACTGGGTGGATTTATCATCCATTAATACTAGTGTTATATGATACCTAAATTAATACGCTTACAACATCTTTGCAATTTATCTTTAATTTCCCTCTTCTGATGCACTATAAACATACTGTTGCACATACTGCCAAACTAATTGGCAATATGCCGCCAACCGATTTATGATATATACAGAAAGTAAATAGTCTGTTCATTAACTAACACAACCAGATAGACTACACTTTTATGATACCTACAATAGACACCTGCAGTCATATACACGGCAGTGTCCCTTTATTCCGGCCTATAATTTATCTACTGACCCCTTTGGAGCACTCCCCAGGTATACCCAATAGCCTTTAATTACAAATTGTAATTTTCACCTTCCCTACCTCCACCCACCTTCCTTTCCCTCCCTTGTCCTTCCCCTCTCTCCCTCTCCTCCCCTTTCCCCCCTTTCCCTTTCCCTCTTCCCCTCTCCCTTCCTATAATTCCTTTTACTACCCGTCTTTCTTTTCCCCTTATCTATTCCCCTTTCTATCTGCCCTTCCTTTTCTTTTCCTATGTCCTTGTTATTGTCTTTTCTTATCCCCCCCCCCTTCCCCCCCCCCCTCTCCTTCTCTCCTTCTCCTCTTTCACGTCAGTGGCAGCCACACCCCTTTGGATACAAACCGACTTATCAACCACATACTTTTTTGTGTCTACCCTTATGATTATCATGTTACATACGTCCCCATAGTATTAGCACCATCTGATGGGCCCCGTTGGCAGTGTTTTTGAATCCACGATATCACTAATGTTATTACCCAATTATAGTGTTTAGCTAATTTATGTCAGTTATTTATTGGATGTTTTGTTTATTTCAGCAATCAGTTCTGTGCTCTTGAAGAAGCGCTTGTGGCGTGCAACATGTCGAGCAAATCTTAGATATTGATTGTTACCACTGCATAGCTCCTTGTTAATTACAGTACAACCGTATGTAAACAGGATTGGTAGTTCCAATTATTGTTTAATTAATTCCTACATCACAGAGCTATGTATGGAGTGTATAACTTGTAAATGTGTGATTATGAGCTGATTTCTGTATCTGTCCTTTTAACTTTCACATTTTAAATAATCTCTAATAAATTAGATTTTTAATTATATCAACTACAGTGATTATTGTGCCAAGAAAGTCCAAAGCCCAATCTCTTTTTTTCTCTTTGTATACAGACTAGATCTCGTCTACTGTGAGAGGAGTGTCCAACAGGGCCTTATGCTGAGTCACCAAGGTAGGGATGGGTGGACTCAGTAATTTCTGCCAGTGCACAGCCAAATAATAGGAGAGAAAAGGAGTTTAAATTTTAATTGAAATCAAATTTTAATTGAAATCAAGAAAAACCTGTAACATCATAGAATCTCCCCTTTTAAGTCTCTAATACAGGGAATGTCAGTGTAGAAGGAATGATCTGCCACAAGATTAGCCAGTAATTTTCCATTTTTTGTTCCCAGTTCCCACCTTCAAATAAAACTTCATGCAGTGCTCTGTGCCCTGGGCCCACCCTTTTTTGAAGCCATTTTTTTAAAGCCAATTAGAGCCTCTAGCTCTAATCATGTGCTTCTAGAAAATAAAAAAAAAACCCCACTGGAATCAATACGTCCAGCTCCCTACATGTAGATTAGGGGCCAGGCGCATGGAATAGGGGGACGGGGCCCCTGCGCCCCTTATGGACGGGCTGCCACTGGTTATCACTCCAGGGGAAGAAATGCTTTATTGTAAAGATCACCAAATAAAAATAAAGGCAAAACGTCTTAAAAATGGAAACTAATGCAGCCACCACATCTATGGACTAAGCTGCAATATATTTTTCTAGGTTTGGAAACTGGGGAGTGGTTAGAACTCCTGTCAGTTTTTATTTTGCTGCCTGTGTCCCTGTTAAAGAGATTCACTCTCTTTATTTGTCCTGATTGCAATTGTAACGAGACAGAAAGCTTATGGCAACTGTCTACGGGGGAATTTGCCCACACTTTCCTAACACTTCCAGTTGTGCCTCTGAGATAGAAAATGTGAGCAAATCCTTATATTGCAACACAGAAAGCTGTAATATCCCGAAAGAGGTTCCAGCCCCTCCCCACTTTATCCATTTTTCTGGAGTTCTAGTTTAACTCTTTCCCACGTCCCCGTTAAAGCTTGTGAGTGCTTTAATATGGTCTACATCTGGTATTAGGGACTACCAGCTTAACATTTGGATATATTTTTGGAAATGTTTTTGATCAGCAACATCCACATTCTTTATACTTTATCCTGGATTGTGGAAATATATTTACATGTGTTAAAGTGGTTGTAAACCTAGTTACACTTTTACCTACAGGTAAGCCTATAATAAAGCTTACCTGTAGGTACTAGAAATATCTCCTAAACCTACACGGTTTAGGAGATATTTACCATCTACGCTTGCGCCAATGTCATCGGCACATGCGCACTGAAGAAAGGGCGCAATCGTGCCGTTTTTAAGGGGCTCATGCCATGACCGGCGGTTTCCGTGCGCATGCGCTGGAGTGATGTCATGCGGCTTCAGCCAGTCACAGAGCTGGAGTCCATGGCCCCGGAAGGAAGACAGGTGAAGATTGATGTGGCCACCAGCGGGGACATCGCGGACTTCACTTGCAGGTAAGTGCAACCTAATGGGCTAGTATGCATTGCAGGGAAAAAAATAGGAAGTAAAACCCATCAGGGTTTACGTCCTCTTTAAATATGTTTTGCATGTTGGTAATTTTAACTGAAGATTTTGATCATGGCAGCACTTTAACCATAAGTAACAAAATGCTGCTACCAGCTTCATTCAAACAGACGGACGATTAGTGAATGGATGTTCGCTGATCTCCCCATACTCTACCCTCTAACACCCACCATGCCTGTCCTAGGCCCTCACGAGGGGCAGCAGATCCCAACATACAGGTCAGCCGTAGTTAGAAGGGAGTGCGGTATCATCTGCGATGCGTGAAAATCATCATTTCCAACAGAAAGCTGCCAGTGGGCTTGACAAATGTCAACACAGTGTGTTTAAAAGCCTATGCTGCTGACATAGACTTTAAATAGGTGGCAGCGAAAAGGTTAAAAAAATTGTGCGTTATTCATTTGCCCTCCAAGCCTTATTAAAAAAACCCACTCCATGCCAAACAATATTTTTAAAATGTGTTTGCATTGGCACATGTCCCTTATTGCAGTATCCAGCCAGGGCCAGATTAAGAACATCATGGGCCTGGTGCTGAGGATTTTGGTGGAGCTTTTTATAAAAAATAAAAATAAAAAAAATGAAAACAATTTTTTGTTATAACAAAATAAATTAAATAGAGAAAGGGGATGAGAAAGGGGTGAAGGGTAAGGGAGGGAGGATGAGAGAGAGAGGGGGGATGAAAGAAAGAGAGAGAGGATGCGCATGAGCATGCGTGGGAGTGACAGCAACACAGCCCGGCCAAGGCAAGTGACTGAAGGCACAGAACCCGAAAGGAAGACTGGGTGAAGATGGAAGCACCGGATTGATCACAGCGCAGCGCTGGAGGGCTCAGTCTGACAGGTAAGTGTACCCTAATGTGCTAATATGCTGTGCATACTAGTATATTATGGCATAACCTACCTCAGGGCCTCTAAAAAGTAGTAATGTTACCCAAGTTTACTACCGCTTTAATATTACAGTATCCCAGGAGCCTCTCATGGGGCCCGCTACTGACCCGGGGGCCCTTGGGCAGTGCCTAAGTGCATAGTTGCCAACATTTCAAAAATATTTTCAGGGACCCTTTTTTTACCAATGGTATATTTAGAGTAGCTGACTTCCCCTATGTTCCTCTATATATCACAGTAATAATCACAAAATTAAATGAGTACTAACAATGGGCAGAACAAATATGAGGACGGAGATTTCTTTCGCTAGCAAAAGTGTGCCCATTCTAAAGCTGGTAACATTGAGAATATTCAATACAATTTTAAAGAACTGTTTTTGTGGGTAAGAGGCGTAGGGGAGGAGTATGGATGGTATAAAAGTGGGAAGTATGTGCAGGTGAGGGATTGGAATGTGGAGGGTATAACAGTGGGCATTATGTACAGGAGAGGAGTGTGGAGTGTATGACAGTGGGCAGTATGCACAGCAGAGGAGTGCGGAGCTTTGACAGTGGGCACTATGTACAGGAGAGGAGTGTGGAGGGTACACCAGAGGGCAGTATGTACAGGGGAGAAGTGTGGACTGTATGATGGGGGCAGTATATACAGGAGAGAAGTGTGGAGGGTATGATAGGGGCAGTATGTACAGGATAGGAGTGTGGAAGGTATTATGGGGCAGTATGTACAGGAGTGGAGTGTGGAGAGAAAGACAGTTGGCAGTATGTACAGGAGAGGAGTGTGGAGTGTATGACAGTTTACAGTATGTACAGGAGAGGAGTGTGGAGGGTATGACAGTGGGCAGTATGTAGAGGAGAGGCGTGTGGATGGTATGATAGTGGGCAGTATGCACAGGAGAGGAATGTGGAGGGTATGACAGCTGGCACTATGTACAGTAGAGGAGTTTATGAAACTGGGCAGTATGTACAGGAGAGTAGTGTGGATGGTATAATACTGAGCAGCAGAGGTGGCTCTCTAATTTGGCAAATTAGGCGGTCGCCTTAGGCCTCGCCCCCACAGGGGCCTTGTAGCTGCCTAATTTGCCCATACCGCAACCTCGATGATTCGCTGGAAATGCTCTGCAATATGATCCTTTCTCGACCCAGAGTCCCGGCGAATCAGTGTCCGGTGGCTTGTGCGGGGTTTCTCCATTCCCGCACGCCACAAGCTCCACTCCACCGTGCATTGCAGCCGAGCCGGCATCTCTCCCCAGCTGCCTGACACACACAGTGAACTGCGGAGTGGAGCGTACTGAACCCACCCCTCCTCCTCCTCCTGTGCTGTGATATTTTCCTGTGCACAGAGGTCATAGGAGAAGGGAAGGAGTCACACCACCTGTACTGAGAGCGCGCTGGTCTGAGGTCTGTGTAAAAGTGAGTCTTGGAGGGGAGGGGGCATAAAGAACAGGGCAAGGGAGGGGGGACAAGCAAAGAGTTCACTTGGAGTGATTTGGGGGAGAGAATATCCAGCCATCCCCCATACCATCCCAGCTCCATCCACCCCACCTCAATCCCATCCCGGCTGCATCCACCCCACCCCAATCCCATCCCAGCTCCATCCATCCCCCTGATCAAATCCCAGCTCAATCCATCCCCCCATACTATCCCAGCTCAATCCTTCCCCCCATACCATCCCAGCTTCATCCACCCCCTTCCCATCCCGGCTCCATCCACCCCACCCCAATCCCCATCTATTGTATCATGTCTGCAGTCTCTGACCATCTCTTGTACCATATCTGTAGTCTTTGATCATCTCCTGTACCATGTCTGCAGTCTCTGATCATCTCTTGTATTATGTCTGCAGTCTCTGACCATCTACTGTATCATGTCTGCGACTCTCTCACTCTCATACTCTGAGGAAGGTGCTCCAGAGCCCCCTCTACATTAGAGTTTCCATTTTAAATGCAAGTTGGATCTCTGTGATGTAAAGGGGAATGCAGTGGACTCTGATATAAAGGTAATCTTTAGTCACCAGAGCTCCCCCCTTCCTTACATTAGAGTTCCCCCTTACACCAAAGTCTGCAGGTTCCCCCTTAGATCATGATCCTCAGCATTCCCCTTTATATTATATTATATTATAGTTCCCTTGCACTGTAAGGGGGAATCCTGCAGACTCTGATATAAGGGGGAACACTGTGCTGGTTGGGGTATATTAACCTGACCTTCATGTAAATGGAGAAATATGCGTGTATTATATAATATATATGTAATATATATATTTGGTTAAAAAAGAATTGGTTGGAGAAAATTCTATAAACAGTGAATTCATAGTTCATAGAGTTTAAAACTCTTACTATATGCAATTTATACAGTTCATTTTCATCGCTTGAATTATTTTTCACATTATGGATGTGAATGGGGCCTCATGTCTCAGATTTGCCTAGGGCCTCACAAAGCCTAGAGCCTCCTCTGCTGAGCAGTATGTACAGGAGACAGGTGTGAAGGGTAAGACAGTGAGCAGTATGTACAGGAGACAGGTGTGGAGGTTAAGAAAATGCGCAGTATGTACAGGAGAAGAGTGTGGAGGATGTGACAGAGGGCAGTATGTACAGGAGAGGAGCGTGGAGGGTATGACAGTGGGTAGTATGTACGGGAGTGGAATGCGGAGGGTATGACAGTGAGCAGTATGTACAGGAAAAGAATGTGGAGTATATGACAGTGAGTAGTATGTACAGGAGAAGAGTGTGGAGGTTATGACAGTGGGCACTATGTACAGGAGAGGAGTGTGGAGGGTGTGACAATGGGCAGTACGTACAGAAGAGGAGTGTGGAGGGTATGATAGTGGGCAGTATATGCAGGAGAGAAGTGTGGAGGGTATGACAGTGGGCACTATGTACAGGAGAGGAATGTGGAGGGTATGACAGCGGGCCTTATGTACAGGAGAGAAGTGTATGACGGTGGGAAGTATGTACAGGAGAGGATTGTGGGGGTATGACAGGGGGCACTGTGTATAGGAGAGAAGTGTGGAGGGTATGAAAGTGGGCACTATGTATAGCAGAGGAATGTGGAGGATATGACAGTGGACAGTATGTGCAGGAAAGCAGTGTGGAGGGTATGACAGTGAGCAGTATGTACAGGAGAGGAGTGTGGAGTTTATGACAATGGGCAGTATGTACAGGAGAGGAATGTGGAGGGTATGACAATGAGCAGTAAGTACAAGAGAGTAATGTGGAGGGTATGACAGTGGGCACTATGCACAGGAGAGAAGTGTGGAGGGTATGACAGTGGGCACTATGTATAAGAGAGGAGTGTGGAGGGTATGACAGTGAGCAGTATGTACAGGAGAGAAGTGTGGGGGGTATGACAGTGAGCAGTATGTACAGGAGAGGAGTCTGGAGGGTATGACAGTGGGCACTATGTACAGGTGAGGAGGATGAAGGAATCTGGGAAGGAAAAATGTAAAGGTTTGTGGAAGGATGTTTAGGGACTGTGTAGTGGTTAAGCGGGCCATACATGGATTGAAATTAAGCCAGTCAATCTATGTATTGACTAGCTGGTTGTACACAAGTCAGTCTATTAATCGACTTGAGTAAACCAGCCTGTCAGGTTTTACCCAAAACAATCAGTGCTGCCAGCTATAGTTAGCAACACAGATGATTGTATTGTGTGGGTAGGGAAGGCTCCCCACTGGCAGAACACAATAAAACTGCAGGAGTGATTCCCCCATCCACAGGTCAGCAGGTGAGAGGGTGTGTGGGGACAGGCTGGGGAGAGAGATCTGTCAGCAGGGGGGTGTAAGGGGGTCATGGAGGGATATCAATCAGCGGGTGGGGGAGTAACTGGGAATGATATCTTTTGGAGTAGGGTCTGTCATCTGCAGGTTGGGAAATGGTCACCTGTGATATAAGTTGAAGGGAGGTGGCTAACATGGGAAGTGGCTGGGGAGTGACCTGGTTGGTGGGGAGTGTGAAATGGATGATGTGCTTCAAGTTTCTTTCACATTTGCGGTAATGCTTACTGCTCTCTGAAAAGTTATCTGTGGTGGATTGCTTTTAAACGAGTGGTATAGCAACAGCTGACAGGCGTTTATGAGGTGCTACTGCCGCCTCTTGTTTTTTTTTTTACATTGCTGAATGGTATTTTTACATTGTTGGACTATGCTGCTACTGCGAGCGAGTTTGCCTTGCAGTTGCAGAGTGGCCCCATTAAAATCATAGGCGAGTTTGACAGGCGGTGCTGCCTATCAAACTCTGCAGGCTCCAAGCTGTCCATTGAGCTCGGTGCCTCTGACAAGAAGTGAGGAGAGGCACTCTGAGCTCATCTTCTCAGTTTGCTGCAAACAGAGTGTGCCAGCTTGTATTTAAACTGGCCGCTCTGTATGCGGCTTCTGACAGGCTGTGCAAGGAACCCCGTATCTCCAGAACCATAGATGATACAAGCTCCAAATTTTGACCAGTGGTGGGGTATGTCTTCAGCTACACACACCCCAAATTGCAGAGCCACGACCCTCGATCTTTTTTGGGGTTTTTTTTTTGGGCAAATGGGCCTATCTTAAAGTGGATGTAAACCCACTCTCATCCTTTCTAAACTGCTGCCATAGTGGTTATCTATAAGGATATACATGCCTCCTGCATGTATCTTTACCTGTCAAATGTCTCCCCTCTGTCTGTTATGAGACCCGAAAACCTGCAGATTCTGTGGGTGGGTCTGTTGTCGGGAGCTCGGTGGGTGAAGTTGTGATGTCAGTAGACTCCCCGCCCACCTCTACACTCCCCTTGTCAACATGCATTTTCTCCTGTGTATTCCTTACACTGAACTTCTGCTATGATCACTAACATCCAGTCAAAACTTAGAAAAAGTCACCACATGACTTCAGCATGCCCAATCATGCTGAGGTGTGGAGCAGCCAATCCTGGGAGAGCTGAAGAAGAAAGGAGGAGGGGATCTGAAGTACACAGAATGCCTCTCTTAGGCTCGTGCATGAGTTATGTAAATCACCTGTCACTCACAGCAAAGGGGAAGAACTGACTCCTATTTCTCTGTGTGTCAGTTTTTATCTCACTGAAAAAAGATAAGAGGACTGCTCAGAGCTGGATTAACTCTTCGTGGCAAGACTTGGCACAGATGACATGAAATCCTATACTGTACAAGGTGCAAGCCTTAATTAAATTTTTTTTTTTTTTTCCGGGTTTACATCCACTTTAAGGTAAGGGGCCTGGAGCTGCTGCTCCAATTGCCCCTATGTTAACCCCTGTGTTCAGCTACCCATGTAATTTTTCTCTAAAACCATGCAAACTGGCCTTGAAAAAGGCCATAAAAATATTAAATCATTTGACTTCCATAGACTTCAATGGGTTCCGGAGCTATGTTAGTGGTTTGGGGATTTTTTAAAGTGTTTGGTGAACATCCAGCCAACCAAACTTGGTTCACACATAACTATTAGATACCAGTCCAATTTTATTGTTACTATCCTAAGGGGTTGATTTACTAAAACTGGAGAATGCAAAACCTGGTGCAGCAGTGAATGGTAGCCAATCATCTTCTAACTTCAGTTTGTTCAATTAAGCTTTGACTAAAAAAAACTGGAAGCAAATTGGTTTCTATGCAGAGCTGCACCAGATTTTGCACTCTCCAGTTTTAGGAAATCAAGCTCTAATGCTGCATACACACGATCGGAGAGAGTTTTTCGTCGGAAAATGCATCCGTGTGTATGCTCCATCGGACTTTTGCTGGCCGAATTCCAGCAAGCAAAAGATTGAGAGCAAGCTCTCAATTTTTCGGTCTGCAAAAGTTCCTATCCGAAAATGCGATCGTCTGTGGCAATTTCGACAAACAAAATTCCTACGCATGCTCGGAAACAATTCGACGCATGCTCGGAAGCATTGAACTTCATTTTCTCGGCTCATCGTAGTGTTGTACGTCACCGCGTTCTTGACGGTCGTAAGTTCAGCGAACTTTTGCATGACCGTGTGTATGCAAGGCAAACTTGAGCGGAATCCTGTCGGAAAATCCGTCATCTTTTTCCGACGAGAAGTATGTATGTAAGAAGTATGTAAGTATGTATGTATGTATGACGTGTGTATGCGGCAAGAGTGTTGTTTACATTTCCACTATTTGGAACCCTGGCATGCAAGAACCAATAAGTGATATCTTTGTAGAATATGGGGTCTTTTCTTGGCTTACTCAATAAGGAAAAGGGAAAAAACACCATTGCAGATTTTCAGGCCTATATGGGTAAAGGGCAAAAAATACACACATACAGCAAACAGCAGTCAAGGGTGCACCGGCAGAGTCCATTACTGGAGAACCATACTATCCTATCTCTGTCCTTGCACATGGAGCACTAGCGCAGTCCAGAGGACTTCCCTTTCCCACCATCAAGCTGGCAGATCACTTGAAGCTATTTTCTTCCCACATTCCCACCTATCATCAACCTTCACTTTACCTACAGCTTCACCCTTGATTGCCACCCTCTTCCTCACCTGCACTTTCTTTAGCCCTTTGTCATGATGCTAGACCAAATCCTGGAGTTATTGCTGATAAGGCCCTCCAATCCTTAGCACTTTCCAAAGGGCCTCCCCCTACTGCCATTTGGCTGGTAGATCAAACACATTTCCACTTATCATTTCGATACAGGTTCACCTTCAACTGTGGTGGCCATCACCCTATTTTCATTAACCTTTCTCTCCCTTTGAACGTTGGACAAAACCCCGAAATTGTTGCTTCACTATGCTCCCTTACCTCTCACCTGCACTGTCTGTATACACCAAAAGACTTTCTCCTCCCCAGTACTTCCATGGCCCTTCTGAGTCTGGCATACCAAAAGTCCACCGACCTGGAGCTACTGGAGCTCAGCAACCTACTTTTTCTTTTCTTCCAGTGCTGCTCATTCAACTCACCAAGGAAATAAGAAGTTGCGACTTGCTTAAAGGTCAGTTCCAAGATTTAAAAAGTGAACGCTTTGTCTCAAGGACAAGGGGACATCAGTTGTGTATAGAAGATTTCACCATCTTTTTATGAAGGGGTTCCTTAGGATAAAAAAGTGGTTAGGATGTGAAATGCATAAAGTAGGTAATATTCAAAACCAAAACTAACTTAAAAAAAAGAATTAAAGGCTAATATGGCAATTTATAGGAATGATTGTTTTCCCCCTGCATAGCAAAATTGGCAAAAGTTGCAAGTAGGGTTTTCTTTGTCTTCCTTTAGAAAAAATTGCCAGGGATGAACTCTTTTTTACCCTACTAAAGTGGACCTAGACATGTATTTTTTATGTTAAGTGTGTAGGCAGATAGAGGTCCTCTTAAGGTTTGCGCCTCCTACTGGTGGAGTATTATGTGGGTGTCCTTATATAAGGACACCCACATAATAATATGGTGTCTGTGGTGGAAGCAGTGCGGCCATTTTACGAGGCATTAGAGTGGCCCAGGGGGCAATTGCCCCCCAGCCCAGTCCACTCCTGACAGAACCTGTGCAGAGAGCAGAGCTGAGGGAGGGACTCAGCAGGCCCCACCCTCTACAGGCTGCCTGTAGGAAAACTACAAGAGGGCAATGCTACACACTGGATTACTGCACAGATCTGGAAGTAATACAAAAGCACATAAAGAATAAAGGAAGAATATACATGCCTCTTGTAATAAATAAATAATTGCTTACCCTGTAGTTCAGCTTTAACAAAGAAAAATGTAAATGTAAGGACATTAAAACATAAACTCAAAGGTTGTAGACTGATGATGATAGTAAAAATGGAGGAAAATCAATAAGTAAATAGGACATATAAAGTGAAATTTAAGATTCTGATTCTTTTGTTTTAAAATAACAAACATGTTATACTTAACTGCTCTGTGGAAAGGTTTTGCACAGAGCAGCCTCGATCCTTTGAGTGCCCCCAAACCAAGGTGCTTGCTCTGGGGGCACTTGTGCATGCTCACTTCTCAGCCACCTCTGTGTGTCCATAAGACACACAGAGTGTGGCTTGGCCTAAACCCCCCCCCCCCCACCACCACCACCACCACCCTCCCACCCTCCTCACTGGTTGTGATTGACTGCTTTGTCTCAGCCAATAAGAAGGCAAAGACCTAGGAGGGCATGAGCTTTCATGCATACCGCTGGATCATGATGGGGTTTGGGTAAGTATTGGGGGAGGGAGCTGTACACAACATTCAGTCTTTAGAACTACTTTAACAAGTAAATATGAGATTTAGGACAAAAGAACTGAAATCCTGTGATGTGCATGTCAGTCCTGAGCTGCAGGATCAAATCCTTCACGGGTTTACAGTTCTAGTAATTGTGAATTTACTCATGCCTCCTTTACCTCCGGAGGGTCAACTTTTCAGAGGAAGGAGAAAACAAAACAGCACAGTAGTGAGTAAGCATAAAAGATGCAGTTGGATGCAAGAAGCCGGGAGCAAGGTTGACACTGCAGAGCCAGCAGCCCACACTGATGAGACCCAGTAATTTTAAAAACAGCTGTTTGTGGCTGATTTGCTGTATAAGCATTTTCAGCAAAAGAAGTGATTTAAAGGCACACAACAGGCAAATGCTAAAGTAGATCCAATCACTGAAACCTCACATTAGCTTTAACATGTTGACAAACTCATCTCCTAGTTAAATCTACAGCTTGGCTCTGTGACTGCTGTCACCTCCCAATCGCTCTGCTGCGTTGTCACCCTGTCACATGCACTGGAGATTGAAGTGTCTGTGCAAGCTATCATTGCACAGGCATTTACACTGTTGTCACCATATGGAAACCAATAAAGTGCGGCCACTGCTGGAGCAAGTGCACATAGGTAGTAAGTGGTTGCAAATAGGCCGCAGGAGATCAGCAACACCAAAATGCAGCAAAGATCAAAGTATTTTCTTTCTGTTCAGGGTAAAGTGACAATGTCTGTGTGAACCAACGTGCTCCACCAACTAAAACTTACCTCTTCAGCATTCTCTGCCACTCCTTCCTCTGTCACAGATGGTGTAAAATACAAAACTTTCTAAAACATTTGTTTGCCATATTTCATATTTTCCTGAATTTAAAAAATTACAATTAAAATTTTTTTTAAACCATAAATTAAATATGTGCAGAGATACTAGGAGAAAGTAAAATTATTTTTACTTACCTGATCCTCTGCTCTCGGGCAGAGGGTGCTCCCCCATGCTACAGAGGTGGACTGTCCCTTGGCACCATCTCGTCCTCCAGTGCAGGACTATAGACCCTACAGTGGTATTGATGATGTTAGGACCTAAAACCGCTGGAGCATGGAGGAGAAGACACTGCAGGCACTGATCTAGCATTGCATCCAAAAGACACCTTTAGACACCTATAATACTGTACTACAAGCTCCTGAAGAAGTGGTGGTGTTCCCAACGAAACATGTTGAGCACCAAATGAGTATTCAATATATAGATGGGACATGGTTTGGTCGACTATCATCCCTTGTTGTTAAACCCATCTGTTATTTCATAAAGCTAAATGTGCAAGATATGTCTTCTGGTCTGTAATTTTAGATGTTTTTGTATGTTTTAAAAACTTTGTTTAAAAAAATATTTTTTATATATATTCTGGGTATGCATAGCCTTTGTACTGTACCATTAAAGTCCAAATAGCCTAAAAAAAACACTTCTTTCTCACCTGTAGACACCTGCTAGATTTGCCCCACCCCCACCGAAATGCGTTGGTTGTCTTTTGCCATCCTGTTGTTGTATGTGAAAAAATAAAGAGTTTTGGACTCTTGGGACAATCATTTGGCACTCTCTTTTCATTTTTATGGGCTAGCATTGCCACAGCAGCTTTGTGCTTTTTTCTAAATCCCCTAGTGACATTTATAACATAGTTTTATACTTCTTGATCCTGCCAGTAAGTCTGCTATTTTTCTACTTCTTTAACAGGGTGACAAAGCTGTTCTCTCTGCAGTGAATGTTTGTGTTGGAGTAGTCGCCCCGAGGATAGGTTAAACTTGGATTGAAATGCAGGCTAAAAAGGACTTTAAAGTGAATGTAAAGCCACTTGTGATAGAGTGGTGAGAGCCACTTTAACCATTTTCCAAAGGAAAAAAAAAAGTAATCAACAAATGAATCAAAGCCCAATTTCAACAAACACGTTTTAGGTGGTTATAGTAACTTTTTTTTTTCCTTAAAAAAAATAAATGAAAATCGTATACATAAAAGCTAACCATACTAAGCACCCATAGCTGTCAGGTCCTTAACTTACCAGACAGGTGAGTCCGCTTTGGGCAGAGGGTAGGCTCCCTTACGTATCCGACTCGGAGCCCCTGATAGAGCAGACAGGAAGCCTGTGAGTACGAAGTGGTATGAGGGCCTGTAGTGAGGATCCTGGAGAGAGGTGGTCTTTCAAGCAGCAGGTAAAACTCAGGAACACTGGAACTGATGCTGAGCAGGAGCTTACTAGGCAGGTCACACACAGGCAGAGGTCGGCAACGGGCTGGCAGCAGAGGTACAAAAGGAGCAGGCAGAAGCGGGGTCAAACAAGCAGGGGTCGGGTTCAGGCAACGGTCAAGGAAGTCCAAAAGGCAAGCCGGGTTGTAACAGGTTAAACTTCAGAGATACGGAACACAGAGAGGATCACGGAACTTAGGCACAGAGCTGTTGATCAGGCAGCACCGAACAGGAATTGAGGCAGACCTAAATAGGCCGATTGGCGCCAGACGCCGCGCTCGTGCGCGCGCCGATTCGCCAATGCGCCCGCGCACCCGCACGCGCCCGAGCGCGCCCCTGAACACCAGCGTGCATGTCAGCACTACCAGGCACGCCTGCAGTAACGCCCATAGGCAAACGCGCGCTAGCGCAAATGCGCGTACGCACGCGCGCCCGGACGCCACCCTGCACGCCATGGCCGGCCAGACCAGACACACCGGTGCCCCAGGAACACGCGCCCCAACATGCACAGAAACACGCGCACCAACGCGCCCCGGCGCGCACCGGCGCCCAATCAGGTAACCTCTCTGACAGTGCCCCCTCCTCAAGGGCAGACTCCGGATGCCCAGCTGGGCCATCTTCGAGGCATGAGAAGCTTTAAATGACTGTAGGAGTTCCCTGGCGTGCAAGTTGCTCTCTGGCTCCCACGAATTGTCTTCGGGCCCATAGCCCTTCCATTTTACGAGGTATTGAACTTGGTTGCGTCTTCTTCTGCAATCTAAAATTGCCTCCACCTTGAACTCCTCTTAGCCATTAACTAGGATAGGCTTAGGTGGGCCGATACTACGGCCAACAAAGGAATTGGGGGTGACCGGCTTCAAAAGGGACACATGGAAGGCTGGGTGTATCCTCAGGGCGTTAGGTAGGTCAAGTTCATATGCCACATCGTTAATTTTCCTTTTAACCAGAAAAGGACCCAAGTACTTAGGGCCTAGTTTTCTGGACGGACAGGCCAACTTTAGGTTAGTAGTAGATAACCAGACTGAGTTGCCAGGTTCCAGGACGAGTTCTCCACGTCTTTTCCTGTCAAACATTCTTTTGTAATCTTCCTGAGCTTTGGCCATGGTATTCTGCAGTAATTTGTTGTTTATTGAGAAAAAGTCCAAGGTTTCAGATACTGCAGGGACGGAACACTCGGGTATAGATCCAGGCAAGAAGGATGGATGGAAGCCATAACTAGCATAGAATGGTGACTGATTAGTAGCTGAGTGCAGTGAATTATTGTAGGAGAACTCTGCGATGGAAAGCAGGGAAGCCCAGTCGTCCTGGGAAAATGCAGAAAAACAGCGGAGGTATTGCTCCAAGGTCTGATTCGTCCTTTCGGTTTGTCCATTTGACTGAGGGTGGTAGGCCGAAGAAAATGACAGTTCAATCTCTAAGGAGCCACAGAGGGCTTTCCAAAATCTGGAGGTAAATTGGACGCCTCTGTCAGAAACTATGTTGGTTGGTACTCCATGTAATCTCACAATTTCTTTGATGAAGATGGTAGCGGTTTCCATAGTTGAGGAGGTGCCCTTCATGGGGAGGAAGTGGGCCATTTTAGACAGCCTGTCTACCACAACGAAGATGGAAGAGAACCCTTCTGATGGGGGAAGTTCAACAATAAAGTCCATTGAAATCGTGGCCCATGGTCTCTCTGGAACCGGTAACGGCTTCAACAGACCCCATGCCCTTGCCCGGCTATTCTTGTTTCTGGCGCAGGTATTACAGGACTCGACGTATTCCTTGCAATCCTTAACAAGGTGAGGCCACCAGAAGGTGCGTTGTAACAGATCAATTGTCTTCCGTGCGCCAAAGTGACCGGCCAATTTGTGATCATGGCACAAGTTTAACACCCGTACTCTTAGCTCCTCAGGGACCACAATTTTGTTTTTGTACCAGAACAGCCCGTCTTTGGTACAAGTTTCAGCAGGTGATGTCATTCCCATAGAGGACCATCTGATCTGAGAGATTAGATCTTCTTGTAGGATCAGGAAATTCCCAGAAGGAAGGATGGTGTCTGGAGGCAGGGTTTTCTCTGAATCAAGGAACATGCGGGAGAGAGCGTCGGATTTGACATTCTTGGATCCGGGTCTGTAGGTGATGTGGAATATGAATCGAGAAAAAAAAAGTGCCCATCTGGCTTGCCAGGGTTTCAGTCTCTTATGGGGCGTACACACGGTCGGACTTTTCAGCTACAAAAGTCCAACGGACGCTGACGGACTAAAGCTGTCTGGTAATCCGATCGTGTGTGGGCTTCTCCGGACTTTCAACTGACTTTTTCAGCCTCAAATCCGACGGACTTTAGATTTGAAACATGCTTCAAATCTTTCCGACGGACTCGAGTCCGGTCGAAAAATCCGCTCGTCTGTATGCTAGTCCGACGGACAAAAACCCACACTAGGGCAGCTATTGGCTACTGGCTATCAACTTCCTTATTTTAGTCCGGTGTACGTCATCACGTAAGAATTCGACGGACTTTTGTGTGATCGTGTGTAGGCAAGTCTGTTCGTTAGAAAGTCCGCCGCAAGTCCATCGAAAGTCCGCCAAAAGTCCGTCGAAAGTCTGTCGGACAGGCTGTCGGACTTTTGTAGCTGAAAAGTCCGACCGTGTGTACGCCCCATTAGCCGTCCTTAGATATTCCAAATTTTTATGGTCTGTGTAGACCAAAATGGGGTGAGCTGCACCCTCCAGGAGATAACGCCATTCTTCCAAAGCTGCCTTAATGGCTAGAAGTTCCCGATCTCCCACGTCGTAGTTCCTCTCGGAAGAAGAAAGTTTGCGTGAAGAGAATCCCACAGGGTACAGGAGTGCTTTAGCACCTTGTCTTTGTGAGAGCACGGCTCCTACCGCAACTTCAGAAGCATCCACTTCTAATACGAAAGGTAAGGCAGGATTAGGATGTTTGAGGATAGTGGCTGAAGTAAACAGAGCCTTGAGTTTTTCAAAGGCCACTTGCGCTTTAGGGGTCCAGCAGAACCGTGTTCCCTGTCTGATGAGTTCCGTAATGGGAGTTATTATCGAAGAGAATCCTTTAATGAACTTTCTATAAAAGTTGGCGAAGCCGATAAAGCGCTGTACTCCTTTTTTGTCTATAGGTGCAGGCCAATCCAAGATAGCAGATACCTTTTGCGGGTCCATTTTGATACCATCGGGAGAGATAACCAGGCCTAAGAACTGAATGGATTGAAGCTCGAACTCACATTTTTCGAGTTTGGCATAAAGCCCATGTTGTCTGAGTCGGGTAAGTACGTTTCGCACATGTTTACGATGGTCAGTCAGGGAAGCAGAGAAAACCAGGATGTCATCCAGATAGACAATGACGTATAGGTCCAGGAAGTCACGAAAGACATCGTTGACGAAGTGCTGGAAGGTGGCTGGCGCGTTACACAGGCCAAAGGGCATGACGAGGTACTCGTAGTGCCCGAACCGAGTACGAAAGACCGTCTTCCACTCGTCCCCCTCTCTTATGCGGATCAAATTGTAGGCTCCGTGGAGGTCCAGCTTGGTGAACATAGTAGCAGATCCTAGTCTTTGAAATAGTTCGGGCACTAGAGGTAGCGGGTATCTGTTCTTTATAGTAATCTTATTTAGTTCCCGGTAATCGATGCAGGGACGTAAGGAGTGATCTTTCTTCTCCACGAAAAAGATGCCTGCACCTGCTGGAGATGTGGAGGGACGAATGAATCCTTTCTTTAGGTTTTCGTCAATATAGGCTTTCAAGGTGCCCAGCTCCTGCTCAGTTAGGGGGAAAATCCTCCCAAAGGGAACTTCAGTTCCGGGTAAAAGCTCTATCGGGCAATCGTAGGGTCTATGTACCGGGAGAGTTTCTGCCCCCTTCTTGCTGAACACATCCAGGAAATCCCGATAGGGTTCGGGAAGTCTTTGACAAGACTTGGCTTCTGAATCTAAGCAAAGGCACTGAGATGGTGTCATGGGGGTTTCCAGCAAGCAGTGTTGTTTGCAATAGTCGGACAAAAACTGGATCTTGCCTGTGGACCAGTCGATACTGGGATTGTGAGCCTGTAGCCAAGGCATTCCTAAGATGATTGGAAAGAGAGGAGAGGAGATGACATCCAGGCGTAAAAGTTCCTGGTGTTCCGGGCCAATGGTGGCCAGTAGAGGAACAGTCTCCTGGGTAACTGGTCCGGAGCTGAGGGTGAAACCGTCCGCTAAGAATACTGCCAGTCCCTGGGCCTTGGGTTGGATAGGAATGTTATGGTTTTCGATAAAGGTTCGGTCAATGAAACCGCTGCAGGCTCCCGAATCAATGATGACCGGTGCTGGGATGTTCCTTCCAGGTAGCTGTAATGTAACAGAAAGGGTTAGATGGTTACCGGATCTGGGTGAGACAGGTGCACACAAAGAAGAGGACGGCAGGCACTTACGTCTCTTGTTGGGGCATGCGCTTACAAAGTGTCCAGACTCTCCACAATACAGGCACAGATTGAGTGTGCGTCTGCGCGTCTTCTCCTCTGGGGTCAAAGAGGGATGGAGCAGTCCTAGTTGCATGGGTTCTGGTCCTTCCTGGGCCGGAACAGGTGAGACAGGAGAAGCTTGGTTCGGGGCACTAGGAACCCTGGGCAACATCCAAGTGAGACGTGGGTGGCCAACGGACCTCTCAGAACGTCTCTCCCTAAGACGGCGGTCAATCTGAATTGACAGGTTTATGAGCTCATCCAGCGTCTGAGGTATCCCTACACGTGCCAATTCATCTTTAAGGGGGTCGGACAACCCCAGCCGGTATTGATGACGCAAGGCCGCGTCATTCCACTCTGTATCAGAGCTCCAACGTCTAAATTCTACAGCATAATCTTCGGCCGCTCTGCGGCCTTGTTGTAGAGAGTGCAGGGCGGCTTCTGCAGTAGCCGTTAGTTGGGGGTCATTGTATAGCTGGGACATTGCTATGAAGAGGTCATCCAAGGAATCCAGAGATCTGGATTTTTGCTCCAGCTGACAGTGGGCCCAGGCCTGGGGCTCGCCGGTCAGAAGTGATATAACGAACCCCACTTTAGTGACTTCCAAAGAGAATATACGGGGTTGCAAGGCAAAATAAAGTTCACATGCGTTGCGGAATGCCTGGAACTTGCAACGTTCTCCAGAGAACTTTTCAGGTGTAGGCACCCTGGGCTCCGGTGGGAGCATTACTACAGAAGGTGCTGAGGAGGGGTTAGCAGGTGCTGCTCCCTGAGGAGATGCTGAGAGGGCCTGGACCTGTCCTTCCAGTCTTGTATAGCCCTCCTGTAGGCTTTTAACCGCTTGGGTGAGGCCCGCTAGGTGCCTGCAAAGTTCATCCATGGGGGAGGCCCCCTGCCCGGACTCAGTCATGGCTGCCTGATACTGTCAGGTCCTTAACTTACCAGACAGGTGAGTCCGCTTTGGGCAGAGGGTAGGCTCCCTTACGTATCCGACTCGGGCCCCTGATAGAGCAGACAGGAAGCCTGCGAGTACGGAGTGGTATGAGGGCCTGTAGTGAGGATCCTGGAGAGAGGTGGTCTTTCAAGCAGCAGGTAAAACTCAGGAACACTGGAACTGATGCTGAGCAGGAGCTTACTAGGCAGGTCACACACAGGCAGAGGTCGGCAACGGGCTGGCAGCAGAGGTACAAAAGGAGCAGGCAGAAGCGGGGTCAAACAAGCCGGGGTCGGGTTCAGGCAGCGGTCAAGGAAGTCCAAAAGGCAAGCCGGGTCGTAACAGGTTAAATTTCAGAGATACGGAACACAGAGAGGATCACGGAACTTAGACACAGAGCTGTTGATCAGGCAGCACCGAACAGGAATTGAGGCAGACCTAAATAGGCCGATTGGCGGCAAACGCCGCGCTCGTGCGTGCGCCGATTCGCCGATGTGCCCGCGCATCCGCCCGAGCGCGCCCCCGAACACCGGCATGCACGTCAGCACTACCAGGCACGCCTGCAGTAACGCCCAAATGCGCGTACGCCCGGAAGCCACCCTGCACGCCATGGCCAGACCAGACACGCCGGTGCCCCCAGGAACACGCGCCCCAGCACGCACAGGAACACGCGCACCAACGCGCCCTGGCGCGCACCGGCGCCCAATCAGGTAACCTCTCTGACAATAGCTGTGTTATGTGATTTGTCCTAAACTCTGTAGCTGTCACTTTTAGATGCCTGAAAACACCATGTTTTTAGAAATGTAGGCGTTTTGTTTGTATTACTGTTATCCAGGGATTTTTTTCAGCGGGAACGCAGTTCCGGCACCTCCAGCACTGAATGTATCTAAAGGCAAGGGGTGCTGGGGAGTGCTTCAGGGTCTCCTGATGCTGGCTGCTGGAAGATCTGTTGTTGCTGGAGGGGATCTGTTTTTGTGTGGTGGCCTATTGTTGCTGAGGAGGTCTATTGTTGCTGGTGGGGGATCTATTGTTGCTGGGGGAGGTTATGTTGCTGGGGGTTCAACTGCTGCTGGAAGGGATCTAGTGTTAAAGGAGGGGTCTATTGTTTCTGGCTGCTGGAGAGTCTATTGATGCTGGTCGCTAGGAGATCTGGTCTTGCTGCCGGGGGTCTATTCTTGCTGGGATGATATTTTGTTACAGGGGTCCTATGTTGCTGGGGGGTCTATTGTTGCTGGGGGGGTATATTGCTGCTGGCTGCAGGGGATCTATTGTACTGATTTTCTTGTTATTACCAATTTCCATACAAATTACATTAGCATACCATGACATAATCATAATTGGTTCTGTATTCTTTGAATGAGACGGTGCTAGGAGGTGGGTAAGGGGTGGAACCAAGAGATGTTGCTCGGACGTGGGTAGGGGGCAGAGACAAGACGTGACTCCGTAGGTGGGAGTTCCAGCACCTATTCTCTGAGAAAAAAAGCCCTGCTGTTATCTAAATGCAGCCCATTGTTTTTAATGAGCATGGGCATGTAAACTAGCTCTACAGTGATCAGTAACAAAAATCTGCCTTGCTGGACAGTATTTTACGCATGTACACATGTATACACCCAAATATGTGCATACACCACAACCATTTGATAAAAAAAAAAAAAATAGAATTTATACACGTCTGCAGGTGTATATTCATATACTATACAGCGCTTCCTTACACAAGAACTTTCTGCCAGGATGTTCATATATCAGTACCATGTGCAAGAACATTGCATTTAAATGTAGAGAAAATTCGAAGTAAAACCCTATTAAATAATAAAAAAATGAATTTTTGAATATTCTGAATACTAGAACTGGTAGTGCCCAAGGCACTACCCAAAACCCCTCACGGGTTTGACAAGGGACAGACCAGGTTCTGAAATACTATCGAGACGAAAAAGATATGATATTTTATTCTATAATGCCTTGTGTCTGGGATAAAAATGACAAAAGCAAAAAAAAGGCTCTCAGATATAAAGGGGTTAAATCTAACGCACATAGAAAGGACGAGGACAAATCTTAGAAACAGGCTACAATTATTTTTCAAGAAACAACACGTGGAAGGGTAATACGTGCGGATAAGATACTCCAGGGGGTTGGTGAGTGAATGTATTTAACATTATAGAAAGCGGTGGTTGTGGGTGTCCTTGGGCCAAATGGAAAAAGCATTCGGGGTTGAATTGAGTCTTCAAGTTACACTCAGTTAAACAAGTGCTTATCCAGCAATGTCACAATAAAGTACACTGCAAGGACTTCTGTTTTCTGGAGCTCCCTACTTTTTCTGGAATAATATATCATTCAGCGTCTACCTCTTTTGCCAGCGCTGCTCCAGCTTGGCTTGTCATTGTCCCCTTTCCCCGGGTGTCCCCAGGCCTGTGAAAAGCTTGCCGTGTGTTCTGTAGATTGTGACTTATAAGGCCTCATGCACACTGGACGTTTAGACTCGGTGCCCAAGACTCTGGAGTTTAGCTGCTGCTGGAGGGCACAGGTGTGCCACACACACCCACTACCCGCCGCCTGTCAAATTTTATAGCGTGCTGACAGCTGCTGCTTCTGGATGTGGCTGGGTGGTGCACCTAGCGGCATGTACATTAAAGGCAGTATGTGCCCAGGGACAAGATGTCAAGATTGCAAGCAGTGTGCATTCCAGGCAGTCGCTCCGGGCGCATACTGCCCTAAACGGAGATACTGCTGACTGGACTGAATGTCCAGCGTGCATGAGGCGTTAAAGCCTAATAAAGGCCAACTTCACTTTTAGGCAACCCTAAGGGCCTATTTACATTAGTATGCTACATTATGTCACGCGTTTACGTGCGTTGCGTTAAGGCAACCCATTGAGATCAATGGGCTTTTGACATACAAAAGCGTCTCAAAAATCAGACATGTCACAAAGTTTTTGATTCAACACACTAGGGTGTGTGCAGTACATTGCCGTATGCCCTGTACACACAATAGGATTCTCCGACAACAAATGTTCGATGGGAGCTTGTTGTCGGAAATTCCGACCGTGTGTAGGCTCCATCGGACATTTTCCGTTGGAATTTCCGACAAACAAAATTTGAGATCTGGATCTCAAATTTTCCGACAACAAAATCCGTAAATTCCGATCGTGTGTACACAATTCAGACGCACAAAGTTCCACGCATGCTCGGAATCAAGCAGAAGAGCTGCACTGGCTATTGAACTTCATTTTTCTCGGCTCGTCGTACGTGTTGTACATCACTGCGTTCTTGACGTTCAGAATTTTCGACAACGTTTGTGTGACTGTGTGTATGCAAGAGAAGTTTGAGCCAACATCCATCGGAAAAAAATCCAGGATTTTGTTGTCGGAAAATCCTATCGTGTGTACAGGGCATTAGTGTGTCGGAATGCTATTCAAAATGAGTGGCACCACTCATGCGTTCCGGCAACACAGGGATGTATTTTGACCCCAAGACTGGGTTTAAACCTTTTCATTTCAATTTGGTTGTGAGCCTCTGTTCACATTTGTGCGTGTAGGACAGCCCATTCATTTCAATGAAGTACATGTGAAAACACATCTTGGTTGCTGATACAAGGGGGTAGAATTAAGAATTCTGCTACACATTTCTTTGCAGCTCGAGAACACACACAATTTTGTGCACATTCCCTTTTTACACATGCGTTTTCATGCATTTTCATGTACCATGCATGTTTTATGTTGGCCAATAAAAAAAAACATTTTTAGGCTTGTTACCAGGGGTTGAAAACACATTTAAAACGCACCATACTTGCATTTTTAGACTATTGACTTCTATGGGGCCCAAAATGCATGAAAGCAGACAGACCTGAGCTATTTCCCAAAACTGGCTTCGGCATAGTGCTCAGATTTGAACGGCTCTGTCCATACATTGCCTTTGATGACATATGCACTTCAGCACATTCCAATGTTCCCATGAAAATGAAGACGTAGGAACAGGGCCATGAACTGTTGTCCCACCACCACCACCACACTGGATGTAACTCTCATACCTAAAGTGGTTGTAAACCTCAGACACAAAATATGAACAAAGCATATCCCTGTATAGTGTGCACTTGTCTCAATTCAGAGGACTAAATGTCATTTCACTCTGCAGATCCATTCCACTGCTATCAGCATGAATCACTTCTGACAAGTTTTCCTGACACCAAGAGAAAAATGGTGACAGTTGAGGGAGCTCCAGCTGATTGACAGTCTCAGCTCTGTTCCTGTGTGCTGTGTGAGGTTCCCTCCAATGAGCTCTCAGAGCTCTCATCACTGAGCTCTTCAGTGAGTAACTTTAGCACTCTGCCCCTTTATTTCTGTCCCCTCAAACAAGCTTTATCTATTCTGGACTTTGAACAGATGTAGAGAAGAGAAGACTGCAGATATACATGTAAAACTTATGTAGGAGGCTTTGTTTCATCTCTGTGTATCACCTGAGGCCAGTCACTTCACTGGCTATATGTAAAAGTTTACAACAACTTTAAATATTTAAATTCAGCTCTGTTTCAGAGAACTTCACTGTGAGGCCCTGCCTGACACAGCACGGCCCAGTTTTGACTGTGGACTACAGAACACCTTCCCCCAACGTCATAGAGAACAGAAGGGGAGGGAGTGTTCTGTAGTCTGCCAAGAGATCTTAGAACAATGTAACTGATAAAAGTAACCACAAAAACAGAGAGCAAAAGGAAGTTATCATTTTATTGGGTTTCTGGGAGGATCAGCCAGAATTATTTGCTTTTATCAAAATATCTAACAAAACAAAAGTCAGCTGTATATTTAACGGACCAAATGGGAGCAAACCAAAGCAGTTCATTGTTAGGGTTTACACTCACTCTAACCCTTTCATGCCTAAGCCTATTTCTGACATTTGTTGCTTACAAGTTAAAATCCGTATTTTTTGCTACAAAAATTAATTAGAACCCCCAAACATATTTTATATATATATATATATATATATATATATATATATATATATATATATATATATATATATATATAATATATTTATATATTAAATATATTTAGCAGAGACCCTAGAGAATAAAATGGCGATCATTGCAATATTTTATGTCACACGGTATTTGCTTTGCTTTCAAACACAATTTTTTGGGAAAAAAAGACACTTTCATGAATTAAAAAAAAACTAAACAGTAAAGTTAGCCCAATTTTTTTGTATAATGGGAAAGAGAATGTTACACCAAGTAAATAGATACCGAACATGTCATGCTTTGAATTCGTGCACACTTGTGGAATGGCGACAAATTATGGTACCTAAAAAACTCAATAGGCGACATTTAAAAAAAAAAATATGGTTACCATGTTAGTGTTACAGAGGAGGTCTTTTGCTAGAATTATTGTTCTCAATCTGATGATCGTGGCAATACCTCACATGTGTGATTTGAACACTGTTTACATATGCGGGCACGACTTAAATATGCGTTTTCTTTGCTGCGTGAGCACACAGAGACAGGGGGCTTTAAAAAAAAAAAGCTGTTTTCTTATTTTTTTTTATTTATTTTTGCACATTGTCCCTTTAAAAAAAAAAAAAAAAATTCTGAACACTTTTATTGCTGTCACAAGGAATGTAAACATCCCTTGTGACAGTAATAGGTGGTGACAGGTACTCTTTATGGAGGCATTGGGGGTCTAAAAGACCCCAAATCCCTCCTTTGCACTTAAAAGTATTCAGATCGCCAAAAATGGCAATTATGAATATTGTAATTTTTTTTAAATCTGCGCCATTGGCAGCCGAGTAAACCGGAAGCTGCAGTCATCACCCTCGTTTAACCCCTTCAAGCCACGAACGCAAATTTTCCGAACGGTCAGCGCTAAGGGGTTAACTATCCCTTTCTCTATCCAAAATGTTAAAAAAAAAGGTTTTGGCTCTTTAGTGGCCTCTTAAAGGACTAAGGCGGTTTTTTTTTAGGTTTTTTTTAAACCATGCTAACGCTCTAACTATTGTACATTGTATCAAAGTATCACAGAGTGTAAAAACATGAAATTAATGAAATGTCAAAAATTCCATGACATTTTTATACCACTTTTCTGGTGCTGGAGATTAGGCGAGCTCATTTATCAGTTCACAGAAAACTCTTTGGCCTGCTCCGGGGCATCTGTAATAAGACATATGGTTCTTGTTAGTTTATCTTTGTGAATTTTACCAATAAAAAGAATGGTCTGGAAAGACAGCTTGTGATAAGCACTCATATGGACACTGTTAAAATTATAATTCTGCTATGTTAACAAGTCAATGACCGGGAGAATATTTGGCCGGCCCGCCAAAGTGAACATTTTTAACGTGTTTTATTTATTTGTTTATTTATTTATTTACTTATTTTAGATGGATAACATTTTTATTCTTTCGATATGAAGTGTTCATTAATTAAAGATTTCAAAATGTAGTTTTGAAAGTTCTGCCCCTCAAGAATGAATGCATATGTCTCAAACTTTACACAACACCAAGTGTGAGATACCCTAGCAAATATCTGTTAAATGTGAAAAAAGTTTTGAAGAAAAAGATGATATAGTCCCATGTTGTAGATACAATGATTCTGTTCACCACGTGAATAGCTGGTAAGACAACGAATAAATATGGTGGATCCCCTGCGTAGAAGCAGTGCAGGCTTACCAGAAGAGTTGGACTCATACAAACGTATGTTCAATGAGTCAGTAAGGCTTGTATTACCAACAGGCAATAAAGTAGGGTCTGTCAGCCAGACAGTGATGTGGTCCAGATTACATCAAGGACTTTAAAAGGAACTCTCCAACATGTAGCTTGGTCTCGGTGAAATAGCCAATAAGGAAAAAAAAGGGGCCACATAGCATAATAACGTTTGGTATAACTAATTTATTAAAAGGTAAAACACTTACATTTTCTGTAATAAAAAAGCGCTTGTAATAAAATTGTGGCAGGCAGTGGAGTCCCCCGACGCGTTTCGTCTAATCAGACTTCATCTGGGGTACCCTACCACTGCTGCCATACTCCTTTAAAAAGGTACTGCGACCCCCCATAATGAGAATCCAGCTCGTGCCCATTAATTAGATGCATTTCCGGGTATCGCCAAAATGGCGGCCCCGCGTGCGTTTCAAGCCTCTTTCCTAGTGTATGGTGTGCGTTCCAGCACTCTCATCTTAATGCTGAATGGTAATATATATATCGTTTTCCCACTTAATACCAAAATTTTATTAGAAGACTCCTTGTATTAAAAAAAGGATTAAAGAAAAGTGCATATAGAAAATTGTACATGAAACAATGGGGGCGGTGTTTTTCTTCACCCACAGAGATCCGTTCCGGATCCAGCATAGGAAGTATGCGGATCTGGGCGGTCTGTTCTGGATGACGTAAGAAGCGTCAAGATCAGCCGCGCCTTCCGCCTGCATGGAACGCAAGCGAAGCCGCCATCAATCACGTGTGTATCACGCCTCCTTGCTAAAGCAGACGTGGCGCGATGTCATCACAGGCGCGATATCATCACGTGTGCTCAGCCTAGCAACGTGTCCCTGGAGATGAAGTGCCGTATTGTCATGTCCACATAACGCACTGTATGCGAGGGATGGGCATGGACTACCCCCCAGGAAAGAAACATTTCTATATATGTGAAGTGATCATTTAATATTGCCTCGATATTAGAACACTGGGACAAAGCAACTTAAATGACAAACTATAATAAAATTAACAAAGGGAGTCTTAAATTTAAAGACTTTCCGTGATGTAACAAAACAAGAAAATTAACATATATTATGTGTATGTATTGCCATAATCTAGTTATAAAGTGTGCTATATACATGTAAATGGATTCCACAAAATGTGAAATTACAAAGTGTATTGTACCTGTGCATATATATTCTCATGAATGTACAATAAGGTCCACACTATAATAAGTGCAATTAGGGACTAGTTACAGAATAGTGACCAGCCCAATGAGTGATCTGACCAAGATATCCATATAAGGGGGAGATATTCACAAATATATTCGTAGGATTAATATTCAAAGGTATCTAGTTACCAATCCTATGAGGACGGATTATCCGGCAGCAACTTCAGGAACTGTACATTCAGGATTGTCCAACCCCTCCCTGTTTACCCCCCCCTGTCCCCACGGCACCAGCAGTTAAAATTTTTAGGGATCTCGTATTAGAGGACCTTGCAAAATTACCGGAGAAACGCATCCGACATCCCCCAGTGCCGAAAGAGGGATTGCAGTCTTTATGTTCGCGGAAAAATATAGTCGCTCGCCCGGCAGACAAAGGAGGGGGCATAGTGGTTTTAGATAAAAATAAATATGAGGAAGAGATGTACTGGATCTTGAGTGAACCGGGTACTTATACCGAACTCCCTAACAATCCCACCAATACTTATAAAAAAACGACTCCAGAAACTTGTGACTAAAGGTTATGACCCAAAAATCCTAAATAAGAAAGAAAAAGCATTTATGATACCCAAGGCATCCAGAATTCCCACCATCTATTATTTGCCAAAGATCCACCAAAACCCTGTATGCCCTCCAGGCAGACCTATCGTAAGTGGGATTAATTCCATTACCTCACGAATAGGCAAATACATAGATTTTTATCTGCAACCTATGGTTAAAAAAAACCCTCCTTCTTAAAAGATACGAGCTCTACGATTAGACTTTTAGAAAGTATTGAATTACAAGATGGCTACATCTTAGCTATGGCGGATGTAGCATCATTGTATACATGTATACCACATGAAAGAGGGATAGAGGCGGTAAAACATTTCTTGGATCAGGAACAGTCCCTGGCATCCTTTCAGGGTGAATATTTGATAGAGCTTTTGGAATTCGCAACTAAACACAACTATTTTTGGTTCAACCAGCGCTACTATCTCCAGCAGCGTGGCGTAGCCATGGGAGCGAAGTTCGCTCCAAGTCTTGCAAATCTTTTTATGGCTAAATGGGAGGAGGATGTCGTCTATGCCCACCATACCACGTCATTGGTGTTGTGGGCGAGGTATATAGACGACATCCTCCTCCTATGGAGTGGGACCTTAATTCCAACGACAGGGGGATTTCTCTTACATACGAAGCCATTGAAACTGGGATCCACTTTCTGGATTTGGAAATCAGGATCGTCAATAGACAATTCAAATTTAACACCTATTTCAAATCAACAGATCGAAATAGTTTTATCCCTAGAGACAGCTGCCATCATAGCTCCTGGCTCAATGCAGTCCCCTGCAGTCAATTCCTCAGACTCCGTAGGATACGGAAACATTTATCACTCAACCGGGTGTCCTAAGACAAAGATTCCTGGATAAGGGATATAATAAGGCTGACCTAGATGTTGAACTTCAGAGAGTTATCAATACTGATAGAAATACCCTCCTCATAACCAAACCGGAGAGAGAACCGGACGCCACATTCAAATGGGCTATGTTGAATACTTACTCAATACAACATAAACAAATTAAGAACATCATGAGAAAACATTGGGATGTCCTTAGACAAGACAACATATTGGGGAAGATGCTACCGGAACAGGCAAAATCATCTTTAGAGGAGCACCATCCCTACAGGGGCATGTAGCACCCAATGTCGTTAACCCCCCCTGTGCGTCCGTCTTTTTTCCATGATTGGACGGGGTTTTACCCCCGTAAGAAATGTGTTGTTTGTCAACACAATGTACCAATAGGACGCAAATTGACAGAATTTGCATCCACCGTCACAGGGAAGAGGTATACTATCAAACCTTTCTGTACATGTAGCTCTAGATATGTAGTATACTCAATCGTTTGCCCTTGTGGAAAACAATATGTCGGCCGAACAACTAGAAATTTTACTGTGAGAGTGAGTGAACATATCAGTCTTATCAAAAATAGGGACTCGAAACACAGTGTTCCTAGACACTACAAAGAATTTCATAACAGCAGCCCCGTAGGTTCACTATTTTTGGTGATTGACAAATACACGCCTCCATGGAGGGGTGGGGCCATGACCAGAGGCGTTTCTCGTCTTGAAACGTTCTGGATACACGAACTACAGTCCCTTCACCCACAATGTATGAATATGGATTTGGACATTAATGCCTTTATTAATGAATCATAGGATCTAACTAGCTGGTGGGACTTTTTTTCTGTATTTTCTCTGTAAGTTTTTTCTGTAAATCCTTTTATGCAGTTTTTTGTATCTTGTTGTATGTTGTACATATATACTATGAGTCTGGATCACCTAGTGAGAATCTCTCTCGGACCTTTATATATATATAATCTTCTCAATTTATATTCCCACAATTATCATAAGTTTTTAACTAAACGTCTCCCCCTTATATGGATATCTTGGTCAGATCACTCATTGGGCTGGTCACTATTCTGTAACTAGTCCCTAATTGCACTTATTATAGTGTGGACCTTATTGTACATTCATGAGAATATATATGCACAGGTACAATACACTTTATAATTTCACATTTTGTGGAATCCATTTACATGTATATAGCACACTTTATAACTAGATTATGGCAATACATACACATAATATATGTTTATTTTCTTGTTTTGTTACATCACGGAAAGTCTTTAAATTTAAGACTCCCTTTGTTAATTTTATTATAGTTTGTCATTTAAGTTGCTTTGTCCCAGTGTTCTAATATCGAGGCAATATTAAATGATCACTTCACATATATATAAATATTTCTTTTCTGGGGGGTAGTCCAATGCTATCCCTCGCATACAGTGCGGTATGTGGACATGACAATACGGCACTTCATCTCCAGGGACGTGTTGCTAGGCTGAGCACACGTGATGATATTGCGCCTGTGATGACATTGCGCCACGTCTATTTTAGCAAGGAGGCG
Source organism: Aquarana catesbeiana (assembly GCF_042186555.1). Lineage (NCBI taxonomy): Eukaryota > Metazoa > Chordata > Amphibia > Anura > Ranidae > Aquarana > Aquarana catesbeiana. The sequence continues at coordinate 571,936,991 of NC_133326.1, forward strand.
TGATACACACGTGATTGACGGCGGCTTCGCTTGCGTTCCATGCAGGCGGAAGGCGCGGCTGATCTTGACGCTTCTTACGTCATCCAGAACAGACCGCCCAGATCCGCATACTTCCTATGCTGGATCCGGAACGGATCTCTGTGGGTGAAGAAAAACACCGCCCCCATTGTTTCATTTACAATTTTCTATATGCACTTTTCTTTAATCTTTTTTTAATACAAGGAGTCTTCTAATAAAATTTTGGTATTACGTGGGAAAACGTTATATATATTACCATTCAGCATTAAGATGAGAGTGCTGGAATGCACACCATACACTAGGAAAGAGGCTTGAAACGCACGCGGGGCCGCCATTTTGGCGATACCCGAAAGTGCATCTAATTAATGGGCACGAGCTGGATTCTCATTATGGGGGGTCACAGTACCTTTATAAAGGAATATGGCAGCAGTGGTAGGGTACCCCAGATGAAGTCTGATTAGACGAAACGCGTCGGGGGACTCCACTGCCTGCCACAATTTTATTACAAGCGCTTTTTTATTACGGAAAATGTAAGTGTTTTACCTTTTAATAAATTAGTTATACCAAACGTTATTATGCTATGTGGCCCCTTTTTTTGCTTATGGGCTATTTCACCGAGACCAAGCTACATGTTGGAGAGTTCCTTTTAAAGTCCTTGATGTAATCTGGACCATATCACTGTCTGGCTGAAAGACCCTACTTTATTGCCTGTTGGTAATACAAGCCTTACTGACTCATTGAACATACGTTTGTATGAGTCCAACTCTTCTGGTAAGCCTGCACTGCTTCTACGTGGGGGATCCACCATATTTATTCGTTGTCTTACCAGCTATTCACGTGGTGAACAGAATCATTGTATCTACAACATGGGACTATATAATCTTTTTCTTCAAAACTTTTTTCACATTTAACAGATATTTGCTAGGGTATCTCACACTTGGTGTCGTGTAAAGTTTGAGACATATGCATTTATTTGTCTTTAAGGTTTTTGGTGTATGCAATATTACAACTGTATATCCATTGGTTACAAGTAGCGCTACACTATATATGCACCTGTTCCTTTTACAAATTTCCTTTTTTGTTGTGTGAGCTGCTATTGAAGCGCAGAGTTTTTGTTTTTTTTATTTCATTGTTGAAATCTTTCACTGGAGTCACTTGTTCCAGTAGCAACAGTCTAACAAGGTATTTCTTCTCAATAGAGAAAGATGTCCTCTAACTTATGCCGCGTACACACAGCCGGACTTCCCGACAGAAAAAGTCCGATGGGGACATTCCGACCGTGTGTATGCCCCATCGGACTTTTTCTGTCTGCATTTCTGACGAACTCAGATATAGAACATGTTCTAAATCTTTCCGTCGGAAATGCCAACAGAGTTTAGCCCATTGGCAAGTCTGGCTGTGTATATTCGGCATAACTGTTGGGTCCATAGAACAGGAAGTAAAGGAAAATCTCCTCAAAGTTAAAGCCTTTCTAAACCTAAGAAATAAATAATATATATATATATATATATATATATATATATATATATATATATATATATATATATATATATATATTGCAGCTTACCCATCCTTAGATGTAGTGGCTGCATTCATTTTCTCCTATTTCAGGCTTTTTTTCTTTTTTGTTTTCACTGAGTGATCTAGCCAGTAAAACACTTCCTGTCCTAGGATGACAACGCTCCAACGCTCGCTCACTGTATTGAATCTATAGAGAATATGCGTTGTCACCCTATAACAGGACTGTAGAACACCTCTCCTTCTCTTTTTATCCTTAACGGGGGGGGTCTGCAGTCCTGTCAGGGGAAGATGTTTTGTAGCCCCAGCTTTGTAGTCCACAGAGTGAACTTGGAGCAATGGTGTTGATTTACCAAAACTAGAGAATGCAAAATCTGGTGCAACTCTGCATAGAAAGCAATCAGCTTCCAGGTTTTTTTGTCAAAGCTTAAATGAAATTAAAAGCTGACTGGCTAATATGCACAGCTGCACCAGAATTTCACACTCTCCAGTTTTAGTAAATCAATCGCACCTTAACTGATAGGAGTGCAGTAGAGGCAGGCAGTACAGGAAGTTTTTGAGTCACAAGATGTCTGCCAGGTTTTTAGTACAGCTGTGGCCAACAGTTCTGAGAATGACACAAATATTAATTTTCACAAAGTCTGCTGCTTCAGTGTTTTTAGATCTTTTTGTCAGTTGTTACTATGGAATATGGAAGTATAATTACAAGCATTTCATAAGTGTCAAAGGCCTTTATTGACAATTACATGAATTACATGAAGTTTATGCAAAGAGTCAATATTTACAGTGTTGACCCTTCTTTTTGCAAAACCTCTGCAATTCCCCTGTCATGCTGTCAATCAACTTCTGGGCCACATCCTGACTGATGGCAGCCCATTCTTGCATAATAAATGCTTGGCATTTATCAGAATTTGTGGGTTTTTTTTGTTCAACCGCCTCTTGAGGATTGACCACAAGTTCTCAATGGGATTAAGGTCTGGGGAGTTTCCTAGCCATGAAGCCAAAATGTTGATTCCCCCCCCCCCTGCTAAGCCACTTAGTTATCACTTTTGCCTTATGGCAAATTGTTCCATCATGGAAAAGGAATTGTTCATCACCAAACTGTTCTTGGAGAGAAGTTGCTCTTGGGAGATGTTTTTGTACCACTCTTTATTCATGGCTGTGTTCTTAGGTTAAATTGTGAGTGAGCCCACTCTCTTGGCTGAGAAGCAACCCCACACATGAATGGTCTCAGGATGCTTCACTGTTGGCATGACACAGGACTGATGGTAGCGCTCACCTTTTCTTCTCCGGACAAGGTTTTTTTCTGGATGCCCCAAACAATCGGAAAGGGGATTCATCAGAGAAAATGATTTTACCCCAAGTCCTCAGCAGTCTGTCCCTGATGTTTTTCCTGGGGAGAAGTGTCTTCTTTGTTGCCCATCTAGACACCAGGCCATCCTCCAAACATCTTCGCCTCTCTGTGCATACAGATGCACTCACACCTACCTGCTGCCATTCCTGAGCAAGCTATGCAATGGTGGTGCCCCGATACCACAGCTGAATCAACTGCAGGGCTGGACTGGGACAAAAATTTGGCCCTGGACTTCACCCAGACTGGCCCACTTTAATTTTGCAAACACGCACAAAAACAGTATATAAACTATACGCAATTGCGCAATATTATTATTATTATTTCAGGTACTTATATAGCACTGTCAATTTACGCAGAGCTTTACATATACATTGTACATTCACATCAGTCCCTACCCTCAAGGAGCGTACACTCTAAGGTCCCTAACTCACATTTATACATACTAGGGACAATTTAGACAGGATCCAATTAACCTACCAGCATGTCTTTGGAGTGTGGGAGGAAACCGGAGTACCCAGAGGAAACCCACGCAGGCACAGGGAGAACATGCAAACTCCAGGCAGGTAGTGTCGTGGTTGGGATTCGAACCAGCAACCCTTCTTACTGCTAGGTGAAAGTGCTAACCACTACATCCCTGTGCCACCCATCAATAATACAGATATGGATTGAGTTTGGGATGAATCTGAGGGAAGCAGTGCGGCCTTTGTATGAGGCATCAGAGCGGCCTGGGGGGAAAATTACCACATTTCCAAACTGCCATTCAGGGACAATTTTGCCAAGGACGGGGGGGGGGGGGGATGTAGTCTCAGGGTTGACAGGGAATTCAGCGGTGGGGGTGATTTGTCAGGTGAATGGCTAGTGCTAGCACTGAAATTATCCCGGCACCATGCTTAATATGGTGTCATTTGCCACCACCGCCTACCACCAGATGCAGCGGCTTATTTCCACTATCGCCTGCCACTAGATGCTGCGTGTCACTTGCCACCGTCACCTGCCACCAGATGCACCGTGTCACTTGCCACCGCCACCTGCCACCAGATGCACCGTGTCACTTGCCACCGTTGCTTGCCACTAGATGCACTGTGTCCCTTGCCACCGTCGACTGCCACCAGATGCAGCATGTCATTTGCCACTGTCACCTGCCACCCAGATGCAGCGTGTCACTTGCCACCATTGCCTGCCACCAGATGCAGTGTGTCACTTGTCACCATCGCCTGCTGCCAGAGAGAGGGCAGGGAGAGAGAGAGAGGGGGAGGGGGGCATAGAGAGGGGGGACAGGGAGAGAGAGAGGGGGCAGAGAGAGGGGGACAGAGAGGGGGGACAGGGAGGGGGGCAGAGAGAGGGGTGACAGGGAGAAATAGAGGGTGGGGACAGAGAGGGGGGCAGAGAGAGGGGTCAGGGTCTGGTCAGTGACAGTGCTCAGCTCACTCACTTAGATGGTTCGGGGGGGGGGGCTCACAGTCTGCGGCTTTAATGTGGCGTTCAGCTGCATGTTTAATCTTCCGGCCAAGAGGAAACGAAGCGCGGCTCCCCCTATCCTAAAGGCGGACAAATGAGGTATGAAGAAGGCTCACCATTATATGGCCATGGACCCCGGGTTCGGCCTTCGGTGCCTAGTAATGGGGGATGTACTGCAGTGCTCAGCCATAATTGCAGATCAGAACCCCATAACAGCTGACTGCAGTCCCTCAACAGCTGGGAAGGACCCCCAGTCCTCTGGCTATGAGCCTGATAGAAGCTCACAGGGGCTCAATCAGGATTTTCCTGAGATAGAAGGGGGTCATTGGAGCTCAAAGAGCCCCCTGGTGGCGGCTCTTGGGAAGATAATTGTGGCACTAAAATGCCCAGTGGTGATTTGTTATCTGCCAGTAAAGGATCTCCTTCATATAAAGTCGGTTACATAGGAACAATACCTGTAGTGCAGGCACAGCATTCTATTTCCTTGACCCATGCATCTCCCCTGATCAGGCTATATCTCAAACAGAAGTTTCAATGAAGGATATGGACAGAGACCTCAGAGAACATCTGAGAGCCCTCCCTACTAAAACAGATATTCAATCACTTATTGCCTCTATTGAATTATCATGTAAACAGATTGTGGAAGGGCTTAGGGAAGGGATAATGGCACTGGGACATAGAGTGGAAGAAGTGGAGAAAGGCCAAGATGATATTAAGAAAGCCATGGCTGATACTCAAAAAATGGCTAAGTATCATGAAGAAGTTTTGAACTTTCTAATGGATCAGATGGACGATCATGAAAACAGAGCCCATCGGCAGAATGTACTCATTCGGGCCCCCGATTTACTTCCAACAGTGACCGGCTTATTTTGCCAAATTTTGGAGGTCTCTACACCAGATACCAATAAAATAGGGTACACTGTGCTCTATCTTATGTCCCCCAGAATGCAGACAGACCAAGAGATGTTATATGCAAATTGCATAGATACTCGACGAAAGAAGCCATTATGAAAGCAGTCCGCAACAGACCTATGATGGAATTCGATGGAGCTCAGATATCCTTATTTGCAGACTTAGCACGCTCATGCAATGCCAGACTGTTCAACCTTTATTAGAAGCCATGCGGGCCGTAGATGTGAAATATCATTGGGGCTTTCCCTTTCTTATAATAGCTGGCCGGAATGGAAAAACGGCGGTTCCTCAAACTAAGGATGCCTTGCAACATTTTTTAGAAATGTTGCACCTGCCTTTAGTGGATTTCCCAGATTGGAGGCTGAACAACACTAAACCTCTTTTACAACGACCTGAGCAATGGCATAACAAGTCCCAGTTAGAGGTCGAGGGAAGACCCATTTAAATAAATGTGGCCAAAGTCCAACTGCTTATAGGCCTACCTGAATAGTGGCTTAGGTCCAATATAATGAGAATCTGTTGCAGGGAAGGAGATATGGGGGTTAGTAGATGAGAATGAGTAAATATATATTTAGGAAAGGAATATTTTCTCTGCTTACTAGAATGATTAGATTTCCACACTTTACTTATTTTCGGCTTATTTAATTTAATTTATTCTTCTCTTTTCTCTTTTCACCTAGCTTCCCCTTGGAAAGGGTCTGTTTAAAAAATGTTTGTAAGATGACGATGTGAAGTCACTGGTTGCTTTCGTTTTAGGATGCCCGGGGAGTACTAGGTACTCTATTCATGCCATTAACCATCTTTCCACCAATAGGTCGGTCCCAAGAAAAGGGACTTTGTATTCTGCGTATTGGCAGAAGTGAAGACAACTCCGGGTATGTGTGGTACACCCCTTCACGTATTAGTCTTCCCCTTAGTGGAAACATCACATATTGTGTGTTTATTGTTATTTGTTCGTGTCTTAATGGTGTTTTGTTTATTTTTTGTTCGCTGTTGGATTTTGTTTTTCCTTCTTCTTTTTTTTTTTTCTCGCCAGATGCATCCACGGGAGACACACCGAATACAGCTAGAATTCTAGATGAGAGGATAGATAGCGACCAAATGTTGTCGTCATACAGCTTACAGCATCATATATAAATATTGATACAAAAGTGATCCATAAAGTGCTCAGGTTCATATAGGTCCGTGATACTCTGACCATCCAGGGTCAGTTTTCAGCGTCCTTAATCTAAAGATAATAAACTTGATAGGTGACTGTGAATATAGCGATCTTCAGTATATGGCCGCTCACCTCAGAGCGCGTGACCTCGCAATTAAGTTTGGTCAGTACACGCTTTTGAATCGTCAAAACAGATTCTAGGTCAGGTTGCACCGTCCAAATACTGCTCAAAGATGTGGCATCCTCATATACAAATATCAAAAAGAGACTTCCATAGAGTGATAACTCTTTAAAAGATTTTATTTAATGCAAACAAAGCCCTATTATAGGGTACTCACATGGGTCTGGTGCGTTAGTGCACCGCTCTATAGCAGTACACTAACGCACTTCAATATAGATTGTGTTCTCCTACTCCATATGACAGACCAGCTGCCTCCTGTGCCGTCCAGTCCCCTCCCCTACGCGTGTCGATACAAGGGAAATATCGTATGTTCATCAGGGCGTATCTTCATCTATCCCCCTGATGAAGGGGGTAGCTGGTCTGTCGTATGGAGTAGGAGAACACGATCTCATCCACGGCTTGGCACTATTAAGGCATGCTATAGAGCGGTGCACTAACGCACCAGACCCATGTGAGTACCCTATAATAGGGCTTTGTTTGCATTAAATAAAATCTTTTAAAGCGTTATCACACTATGGAAGTCTCTTTTTGATACTTATATATGAGGATGTCACATCTTTGAGCAGTATTTGGACTGTGCAACCTGACCTGGAATCCGTTTTGATGATTCAAAAGCATGTACTGACTAAACTTATTTGCGAGGTCACACGCTCTGAGGTGAGCAGCCATTGCCTTGGGGTGGGGAGCACCTGAGTGGAATCACTACTGAAGATCACGATATTCATAGTCACCTATCAAGTTTATTATCTTTAGATTAAGGATGCTAAAAACTGACCCTGGATGGTCAGAGTATCACGGACCTTCATGCACCTGAGCACTTTATGGATCACTTTTGTATCAATATTTATATTTTATGAAATGTATATTCACGCTATATGATGTTGTAAGCTGTATGACGACAACAGTCGCATATGTATATATATATATATTTATTTATTTATTCTTGGAATTTATAGGCACATCACTTTAGTTAACAATTTTGTTTTTTAGGTTTTTTGCTGCAGGTTCAGCAGAGGGGGATAGCACAGAACATGATTTATTTATTTATCTGTGATTCTCACACGTTAGTATGGGACGTGATTAGTGCTATCAGCTGTCATCATACTATTATATGATAGGGGATCTTTGATTTGGTAGCTTGCAAGACCTTTACTACTATTTTGACATATAATGAAGTTAGTCCATCCAGACCAGACCGGTTTTATGAAGGGCCATGAAGCCAGAGATAATACAATTCGAGCCCTTTATATATTACATTGGGCACAAAATGTACCTGATCAAACCCAGAGGGTGGTACTAATAATGGATGCCGAAAAGGCATTCAATAGGGATAATTGGGCCTTTATGACCGGAGTGTTGAGAGAGGTGGGTCTAGGAGAGATGATGGGATGGGTTTTGGCGTTGTATAGCGACCCCAGAGCAAGGGTCAAGGTTAAGGGTAGGCTATCAGATTACTTCAGTATATGCAATGGGACAAGGCAGGGGTGCCCACTTTCCCCATTGCTATTCGCCGTGGTTCTAGAACCATTCCTTTGTACAATTAGGAAGAACATAAGATTATATGGATCCATATTGGATCAGTGGAACACAAGATTTCAGCATATGCAGATGATTTATTATTTTACCTCTCCACCCCTCAGGAATCTTCAAATGAATTAATGCATGAAGTACATAAATTCGGACTCTTATCTAACTTCAAAATACATTTTGGGAAATCGTTATTAATGCCAAGCCATGTCCCCTCTAGGATATTGTCCTCTCTACAACAATCCTTTCCTCTTATCTGGCGTTTTGACTCCCTACCGTACTTGGGGACTCTTATTACCCCAGATTTAGAGCGCTTATATGACCTTAATTATGGCCCTTTACTAACAGGCATATTAAAGGATTTGCAGAGTTGGAGGGGCCACCTCCAGACTTGGTTTGGAAGAGTGAATGCCCTTAAAATGAATGTATTACCCAGAATAATTTATATTTTATATACGGTTCCCATAGCACTTCGACAATCCTTTTTTAAACGGATACGGAGGGCATTTTTTACCTTTGTATCGGGGACAGACATCCCAGGTTAGTGTATGATACTTTACGGAGGAATAAATTAGAGGGTGGAGTGGGACTTCCGGATGTAAATTTGTATTGTAAAGCTATGACCTTGGTACGTATAATGAATTGGTGCCATGACTCTTTGAATAAACTCTTAGAGAAGACAATGGCGGTGCAGGAACTTGGCAGGAGCCCCATGAATTCTGGCCAAGTTTAGGGGCTTGTTAGAGTGGGCATCACCAATAACTATGACAACTCTATCGGTGTGGGATAAGTTAAATAATTTGGGAAAGTATGCCCCCTTAATACCCCTACTAACCCCATTGGGGGGATACCCATGGTTCCCCCAGGGGAAGACTTAAGACATTTAGATCTATGGGGAGCAGATGGAGGGGCTACATGTGCTAGGGTTGCTCCAATGGGCACTTTGTTACCCCTATTGGATCTTATATTGACCTGGGGGGATATACCAATGACCACTTGGAGATACCACCAAATGGCAGATTTTTTAAATAAATGTAAGTCCAAGGTGAGGCCCTTGAATTCTCTCACTACTTTTGAGTCATGGTGTATTAATAACTCAGAGGGTAGACATCTGTTATCCAGAATGTATAAATTGGTACTCAAGGTTCAACATACCTCAATCCCTTATTTTATAAGAGATTGGTAAAGAGAAATAGGTCATAATTTCACATCCACACAAATTCAAAGGATGATTAAAGCAACACATTATACTTCCATAAGCTCTCACATTCAATGGATGTGGAATAAAAGTGTAGCGCTGATATGTGTAATAACAAAAAAAGGTCAGGATAAAAATATGTGTGCAAAAAAAGTTAAAGCTTAAAGTGACAAAGTCTCCAAACAAGAATATATATAATGAAATATAAATATCAATATGCAACAATGCGACTGGGCCTAGGCTCAAAGTCGCACAAATCTTGTAAAGAGTGTGATATGTAAACTCGTGTATGAATGTGAGGGTATATAAACAGTAATAAAAATACCCGTGGAAATAAATATATGTAAATGTGTAACCCTTATTACAACACGTCACACACACCTACATGGAAGGTGTAATTCCAATTAAGTGTGTTGAAATACGCATGAAAAAAAGTATAAACTTACAAATAAAAATACAAAAATATATAAACATTAGTAAACCATTAAAGGTGCAGAAAGTGTAAATATCTACAAACACCAATAAATATGTGCATACATTGGTATATATAGAGTCCGTGTTGCTAGCGAAAGAACTGAGTTCATAGAAACACAAAAGATGTGATCCCAAATCTCGTATATGTTTCTCAATAGGCTCTAGGTGGCAAGCTGATATTCAGGTTATTGCCTTCACAATGGTAATCTCAAACGGTAAAGAAAGATGAGGTACTCTTACCAGCAATGGTGGACTCACACGCCATGAGCGGTAAGTCAAAAACACTTATACCGCCACGCGGTAGATGTAGGTCTGGTCCAAATCGATGGGATGTTCCTACTGGAAGGGGAACTTGGACATCTACTTGCCGGAAAGAAGTGTCTTGTGCTTGAACGCCCGGTTATCCTGTTTGACGTCTCACTCTGAGGTATCTACAAACCTCTCAACCAAAGACTAATTCTCAGAATATGGAAGCAAAAAGAGAGAGCCTCCACATGGTGTAAATCCAAAAACGGATGTAGGGTTTATTGAAACTGTATCTTCCAACATTCCATAAAAAAAAGTCATGACAATAAAATTCGATTCAATTGAAGTGATAAAAAGCTCAGTAAAAAGTGGCTGGGGTGGGCAAATGAACCCAATTCAATAAATGTCTTATAAATTTTTGACTAGAGGTATCGTACCCCGGCGCGTCTGGCACAGATGTATGCAACAGCAGATGCTTGCTGTTGGAGGGGATGTGATCAAAGGGGCACTTTTCTCCATTTATGGTGGACATACCCTAAGATCAAAACATTTTGGGAGGCGGTTGCCCCATGGATTAAGGAAATGACTCTTAGACCCATAGAATTTTCCCCCTTACATTTTCTGATTCATGGGGTGCCATCCTCAATTAAGTTCTAAAAAATAAGTATTACCCCACATCTATTGAATGCAGCTAAGGTATTGATACAGAGGTATTGGAGACAATCTAGATGGCCTACTCTGATGGATTGGAAAAGGGAAGTAGATAAAATAATGGAGGCTGAGAGATAGGTACACTTGGTTAGAGACAAATATGATACATCTAATGACACATGGGCAGGATGGGTATGCTACTCCTTAGAGATATCTACAGAATAGATGCTGTTACCGTACATTGCCACTCAATTAAAGATCGGAATAGGGTGGGTCTCTTGTTTGGATGTATCTGGTAAGATCAGGATAAGAAACATGCTGGTTTGGAAAGAGGAAAGGAGAAGGGAAGAACTCCCCACCCCCCTTTTTTCTCCCTCTTGTCTTTTCTTTATATATATATATATATATATATATATATATATATATATATATATATTCATATTGGGATACTAGTATAGAGATTTTAACGTCACTAGGCGTGTGGATGAAGAAATGAAAGAAAAGAAAGGGAGAAGTGGAAATTTCCCTTCTCCCCTTAAATTGGTTTAATCAAGGCACTTGACACTTATGCCGCGTACACACGGTCGGACTTTTCGTCTACAAAAGTCCAACGGACACCGACGGACTAAAGCTGGTTGGTAATCCGATCGTGTGTGGGCTTCTCCGGACTTTCAGCAGACTTTTTCAGCCTCAAATCCGACGGACTTTAGATTTGAAACATGCTTCAAATCTTTACGTCGTAAGTACGACGGACCCCGAAATCCGCTCGTCTGTGTGCTAGTCCGACGGACAAAAACCCATGCTAGGGCAGCTATTGGCTACTGGCTATGAACTTCCTTATTTTAGTCCGGTGTACGTCATCACGTACGAATCCGTCGGACTTTTGTGTGGTCGTGTGTAGGCAAGTCCGTTCGTTAGAAAGTCTGCTGCAAGTCCGCCGAAAGTCCGCAGGAAGTCTGTCGGACAGGCTGTCGGACTTTTGTAGACGAAAAGTCCGACCGTGTGTACGCGGCATTACAATGTCGATTAAGGGGGGGTGGGGGGGTTGTTTTTGTTTTTTTCTGACACTTCTTAGGATTCATTGCTTGGTTAAAATTTGTACACACATTTTACTTCAGTTTTTTGCACTGGATTTCACAATTTGGTACTTAATACATTGTCATTTGGAATTGTAAGGAATTGTCACTTTTTTTTTTTCGAGGTTCCTGTTCGAATTGTTGGGTCCCTGTAGGAATATTAAACTTAAGATATATGTATGTATATAATAAACAATGAGAAAATGGACTTGGATAGGGTACGTAGTACCACCCATCCTCTCCCCTTTTATTTTTTTGTTCTTGTTTGTCTTTTTTTACATTATACTTTAGAAGAAAAAATAAGATAGATAGATAATGCAATGCACATGTTGTGAATTTGTATGATGAAATATGTCTTGAAAAAAGAAAAAATGTATTATATATAAAAAAAAAAAAAAAAAACATTTTGAACATTTTTGGCTTTATATATAACTAATATATATCATCTAAAGAGAACCTTAAAGGATTATGTAGGCTGCCATTGCTGACCTCCTTCTGAAGATGAGGGTGGCAGGCTATCTCTGGTTTCATATTTTTCAGGTCGCTGATCTTGTAGAAGCATGTAAGTTAGACATTTAAAGTTAAGTCAGAATTTCCGATCTGCACACTAGTTCTAGATGAGCGCCTGAGATGATTCAAACCATACGATCAGGGACAGCCAGGTATCTAGCATTTTTACAATGAGAAGTCAGCATTGTAATGGGAGTGTCTAATGCCTCTCGGGACAGGTTTCCTTTAAGGACGAATTCACACTGCTTGTCAGTTAAATCGCAGAGCAGCCGATTCAGCACTCCGGCCACTCTGTGTTGCTGGCTAGCTAGGGGGCAGTGCACTTTGTCATCCCTTTTTTTATTTTCTTGTACCAGCTTTATTTGAAATGTACAAAACATACACTTCTTTTACTGCAATTTGGGCCGATGCGCTACAAAAAAAAAATGGTGCCTCTGTGCTCCCATCCTAAAAAAATGACTGCAGCCACCATATCTAATGATTGGTAACCTGCAATATATTGCATCTTTGGTTTTGGGCTTAATTCTGCTTTAAATTAATTAGATTACATCTGTTGTTCGGTTACAAAATGAGAGATTTAAAACATAAAAAAAAAATATATTCAGATTGCTTTATTACCTTGTTTCCCAACTTTAGTTCATTAGAACCATATTTACTATTAAATCCAAAATTAATTTTGTTTTGGATAGACCAAGGAAGGGCTGAAGAATGTCATTTTTTTTTTTTTTGCCATCTGTGTCCCCATTGGGGAGATCTCTCCTAATTTCCTGTCTGGATAGGAAGTGATCAGAAATCTCTTCAAAGGGGAACAGATGAAAAAAAAACACATTTTTAGAAGAGTGGAGATAGGTTTATTGCAGTCTGCACTTTCCTGTTCCGGTAACAACCATACCCTCTATTTCTTGTTGAGGTGTCATAGGTACAGAAAGTAAGGAAAAATATCCCCAATAAATTCACAGACAGAAATAAAAAATACTGTAAAAAATGCAGCTATTTCCCACTTATCTTAAAGTGGTATTTTTTTTAATTCCATATTTTTATTAGATTTCGAAAGAATACACTGTACAATTAAACATTGTACGTCGTACAACGACGTCTGTATAACAATCAAAGATATGAACTTCTGTCCACAAACAGGGATCTAGTAGAAACATGTATACAAGTATTAATCGTGTCTTTTTGTGCTATGCTAACAGAAAGGAAACTCGGAAAGGATGTAAACGGTCCACTTCACTAGTGTGTCACCCCATGTGGGACCTTTAGTGGCACAGGAGCGAAGCGGACCCTTTTGTGATAGACACGAAAGTTGCAATCAGTGAAAAATTACCAGTTATATAGGTAGCATAAAATTCTTAATGAGTGATAGGTATTGCTCGGTCAAGAAGGAGGGTCAGTAGATCTGTTCGTTTGTACGCGGGGTGCGCAGTCTCTAGTCCAGTCGGTCCAAGGTTGCCATGCTTTGCGTATTTTTGTGGCTTGCCCAGAGAGTGTGGCTTTGATGGTCTCGTAACTGTAGTGTAGTGATACCAAGTCTGTGACTTGGGTAAGCGTCAGATGTGTGTCAGATTTCCAGTGTCTGGTTATATTTAGTCTGGCTGCCATGAGGATATGGGTGGTTATGAATTTGAGGGGGTGAGGAAAGTCCTCAATAGTGAGGTTAAGGATCGCTAGGGCTGGTGTTGGAGGGGTCGTGATTTGGGTGATGGTCGAGATTAAGTTGAAGGTGTCTTCCCAGTATGTTCGTAGTTTGGTGCATGACCAAAAGACGTGTAGTAGGTCGCTTGTAGAAGATTTACATCTCCAACAAGTATTAGGGATTTGAGGGTTAAAGGATGTTATGCGGGCAGGGGTCAGATACCATCTTAGTGCAATCTTCTGTGCGAGTTCCCATAGGGCCGCGCATTTGGTGGATTTGTAAATAGCCTTGAGGGCTTGTTGCCATTGTGTGTCCGTAAAATTTGTGGCAAGGTCTTTTTCCCAGGTGTGGTGAGGTGGCAGTTTGGTAAAGGTACGTTTTTGGTGGAGGTTATTATAAAAGTATGAGATCCCTTTAATTTTTGTGTTGGGGTTGGTGAGGTATTCCCAAGTCTTGGGGTGCATATTATAGATGGGGAGTGGTATAGTTTTCAGGCAGTGACGTATACGGAGATAGGTGAAGTATTCGGATGCGGGTATGGTATATGTGGCTTGTAGTTGAGGGAATGATGTGATGTGGTTGTCTTGTAATATGTCTTGTATGTAGTGTATGCCTTTAAGGATCCAAGGTGAGAGTGAGATTTCTGGCATTAGATGGAGTAAGGATTGTATGGGAATGTGGGATTGTGGCGTGTTAGGAGAGTATTGCATTAGGGATGACGCTTTTTTCCAAGCCTGTGCTGAGGCTTTCACGGTGGGAGATAGGGATTTTGGGATTGGGGTGCCTAGCGGAATGCTTAGTAACCATGTTTGCAGGCTTGTTCTTGTGAGTGAAGATTGTTCAATGTGGCCCCACAGAGTGGACGGGGATGGTTGAAACCAGCAGGGTAGTTGGGCCAGGATAGCCGCCAGGTGGTAGTCTTCGAAGTCTATTGAGCTCGAACCACCTACCAGTCTGTGTTTGATCAGTTTTGTGTGGGCACATCTGGGTCGTTTGTCTTTCCAGAGGAATTTATTAAATAGTGTCTGGAGGGATCTAAAGAATGTGGTGGGCAGGGGAATAGGTAGGGTTCGAAAGTAGTAGAGTATTTGGGGAAGGCAGATCATTTTAAAGGCCGCAAGCCTACCTGTCCAGGAGAGTTCATGTTTCGCTATATTTTGTGCAGTCGCTTGAATGTTTTGGAGGAGTGGAAGATAGTTGCATGAATAGAGTTTTTTAGTCGTCCTCGGTAGTTGTATGCCTAGATATGATATGTCAGATTCTGCCCAAGCAAATGAATATTGTACTTGGAGGAGGTTTCTTATAGTAGCGTCTACATTGATGTCTAGTAGGAAGGATTTAGTCATGTTGATTTTATAGTATGATACCGAGCTAAACCAATTTAGCATCTTTTGTACTTCTGCCAGGGAAACAGTCGGGTTGGTGAGGAAGAGGATAACATCATCCGCAAACAGGCTAATTTTGTGGTGATGAGGGCCAATCCCTAGGCCCGAGATGTTGGCATTAGAGCGGATATGTTCTGCTAGGGGTTCCATAATCATGTTGAATATGAGGGGGGATAGGGGGCAACCTTGGCGGGTGCCGTTTGTGATTGGGAATGGTCGGGATAGCATGCCTTCTGTGTAAACCTGAGCTTCGGGGTTGGAATATAAAGCCATAATGGCTCCGAGAATTTGTCCTTGGAATCCAAACTTCCGGAGGACCGACTCTAGGTAGGACCAGTGAACTCTATCGAACGCCTTCTCTGCATCCAGGGATAGGAGCAGAGAAGGCGTTCCGGTGGATTCAACATGGTGAATAAGGTTAATCATCCTCCTGGTGGCATCTGAGGCTTGTCTGCCTTTTGTGAATCCTGTTTGGTCCTGGTTTATAATAGTGGGCATAATTTTGAGTAGTCTTGTCGCTATGGTTTTGGCGTATAATTTGAGGTCAAGGTTGAGTAAGGAAATGGGGCGGAAGTTTTGGGGGACATTCGACTGTTTCCCTGGTTTCGGTATCGTAATAACCAACGCTTTTAAATATTCTGACGAAAAGGTAGAAGAGGAGGCAGCATGATTGAATAGGTCACTAAGATGTGGGATCAACTGTGGGTGAAATTGTTTGTAGTATTCCCCGGTTATTCCGTCGGGGCCTTACCACTAGGGAGGGAGTCTATGGTTTTTTTGATTTCTTGATCAGTGAATGGGGCATTTAAGGAGGTCAGTTGTTTCTCAGTCAGTTTGGGTAGATTTAGCTTGTGGAGGAAGTGATCTATTTCGTCTTGGGTGGGTTGTGGGGTATGGGGATCCTGTTTCAAGTTGTAGAGGTCTTCATAGTATGTGCTGAAGGCATCGGCTATATCTTGGGGGTTGCTTAAGGGGATGTGCGTATGGGGGTGGATGAGTTGGGTTATTTTAGTTTTGGTACGTCTACCTTTTAGTCGTTGGGAGAGTTTCTTGCCAGCTTTGTTAGAGGTAGAGTATGTAGACGCTTTAAATTTCCTGTGGCGGAATTCGTAGGAGTGGAGGAGTAGTGTTCTAAGTTCCTGTCTGAGGTTTAGTAATTGGTTGGCCTGCGGGTCTTTTTTGAGCCTGTCCTCTAGGGTCGCTATCTGGGTTGTCAGTTCATCTATCTGCTGCGTCCTCTTCCTCTTATGCTGAGAGCTAAGTTTAATTAACATTCCTCGCATAAATGCTTTGTGAGCGCTCCACACCACGGCAGGGTCGGGTACCGAGCCTTTGTTCAAGGAGAAGAATTCAGTGATGTGTTTTCATATTTCTGGGGTGTATGTGTCATTTTGTATAATATAGTTGTTAGCACACCAGAGGAACGTATTTTGTTGTAGATTGGTATCCTGTATTGTAATAGATATGGGGGCATGGTCCGACCATGTCGTGGTGTGGATCTGTGAGTCAGATATTTTTTGCAAAATACATTTGTCAGAAAGGAACAGGTCTATTCTCGAATACGAGCGGTGTCTGGATGAAAAAAAAGTAAAGTCACATTCAGAGCCGTGATGGCATCTCCAGACATCGTATAGGTCCTGGGAGGCGATGAATTTTTTTAAAGGAGATTCACGGCGTTTTGTCGGTGAGGTGGAGTCCATCAAGACGTCTGGGACCAGGTTGAAGTCGCCACAGAGAATCTTGTGGCCTTTTTGGATGGTGTTGGCAGAGCGAAGAACTTTGTGGAGGAATCTCATTTGGTGCGAGTTTGGGGCGTAGATATTGATTAAGGTATAAGTCGCTTTGTTGATTGTGCAGATTAGGCTAAGAAAACGACCTTCTGGGTCTGATATTGCATCAAGGAGTTGGAAATCTAAAGTGTTCCGGAACGCTATAATGACCCCTCTTGATTTAGTGGGGTGCGTGGCATGGAAGATGTGTGGATATTGGTGGTTGTTGCATAAGGGTGTATTGGAATGCAGTAGGTGGGTTTCCTGGATACATAGCACGTCGCTGTGGAGAGCTGCGGCGGTTTTCCACAGTGAGTGACGTTTGGCGGGATGATTTAGTCCATTGGCATTCAAGGAGAGAATGGTGGTTGGCATCTTGCGGTGTGAGTTGTGCACAACACTTACAGTTAGTTGTTGGAGAGTTGGTCCGGAGGTACCTGGTGGTGGGATTCAGCAGATGGGAAGCAGAAGTACGAGACTTGAGTGTAGTTTGAAGCGGTAGTAGGCTGGTATTGGAGGTAGGTGCTGGAGGATCCTGGGTCAAGGGATTAGTGGTAGCTTTGCGGCAGTCTGGGCGGCTGAAAAAAGATAGGACTAGAATGCTGCGAATAGAGCAATGTGTTAGAATGCAGTAATAATAAAAGAAAAGAAAAAAAAAAAGTCAATGCAGTAACGGTAACGTGTATAGTATAATAAAGCTGGTGGAACTTGTCAAAGTGATCCAGTAGTGGAAAGTTCGGTTTAGTTGTTGGAGGTGGTGCTTCTAGTGGTGGAAGGAAATCTAGAGGGGGTGAGGAACACCTTATAAGCCTCTATTAGGGGGTACAAAGAGTCAGTGATACCGGAAGGAGAAGGCAGGAGTAACAGGTTGCCAGAGCTCAGGGGAGCCATAATAAATGTTATCGGCCAAGTGAAGTAATGATGTATGCATCCTTCAGTTGAGATTGCGGTTTTGTGAATTGCGGGACGTATTGGGTCCTCTGTCTGAAGGAGGTGGTTTGGGTAGCTCGGGGATTATCCGCCAGGAGTGGAGGAGCTTTAGGCCCTTTTCTAGGTCCCCAATGGCGTGCGTTTGGCCATTGTGTACAATAAGGATGGTTGCGGGGTAGCGCCATTTATATTGTAGCTTGTGATTTTGCAGGCCTTTGGTTATCGGGTTAAGTTGTCGTCTCATTTGGAGGATGTACTTGGACAGGTCTGGAAAGAGTTGGATGCCAGTGTAGGGAGCAGGCAAGGGTGATTTAGCTCTGAGTCCCATGAGGAGTTTCTCTTTGATGTGGTAGAAGTGGATCCTCATTAGGACATCTCTGGGGACCGAGGTTGCTAGGTGGGCAGGCTTGGCAATTCTGTGAATCCTATCTATGATTACATCACGCGGAGACGCTTCAGGAATCACAATGTGCATCAGTTCTTTTGCGTATCGCGGCAAATCCGCGGGGAGTATGGTCTCAGGGACGCCCCTCAACTTTATGTTGTTCCTGCGGGACCTGTCTTCTAAGTCGGCCAGCTTGGCCCGCATCCATGCCTGTTCTTCTTTAACTGTGTCATAGGCGTCAATGACTTCATTAACTGTGGATGTGCATGCATGTATCCCTCTCTCAGTGTTAGTCACCCTGTCATCCAGTAAATGAATATCAGAGGTGATTCTGTGGAACATGGATGAGAGGTCCGTCAGAAGGGAGGTCTGGAGGGAGAGCAGCATGTCCTTCAGTGTAGTGTCCATGACTGGCTGGCCTGAGGTAGGGAAGGATGCCATAGAGGAGTTCAGGGCCTGGTCTAGGGAGAAGGGAATAGGAGCCTGGGCCTCAATTTGCTGGCGCTTTGATCGGTGCGGCGGCGTGTCTAGCCGCATTTTAGCTTTGGCTGGGCTGCTGGGGAGGGGGTCACCCTCTAGAGCCTGGGATGGGTCAGCTACAGTACCTTGATCTGTGTAGTCATCCGTGGTGGCATCCGGGAGGTCCGTGTAAGGTCCGCGCGGCGCGGCCTGGTCGGCGCCATCTTGGATATCCCATCCCGCCGGCTTGTAGGCAAACTCAGTCAGTTTCTGGGGCCTGTGGTCGGTAAATCTCTTTCTGGATGCCTGCATCGTCGTCTCCTGAAGGTGTGAAGCAAGGATGGGTGTGGATGGCGTCGTAGTTGCGGCCGATTGCGCTGGATTGTGTCCCCTGGCTGGCGAGCTGTGAGCTTAGGCGTCCATCTTCCTCTCCGGCCGGCCACGCCCCCCCATCTTAAAGTGGTATTAAAGGTTTGGCTTTTTAAAAAGTAAATAAGAACATGTCACACTTACCTGCTTTGTGTAGTGGTTTTGCACAGAGCAGCCCTGATCCTCCTCTTCTCGGGTCCCCCACAGGCACTCCTGGCTCCTCCCTCTTGACCAGTGCCCCCAACAGCAAGCCAATGCTGCTCGCTCCTGAGCCCTGCTCTATGCATCCATAAGACACATAGAGCTGCTCAGCCATGCCCTCTCCCTTTCCTGATTGACTCACTGACTGTGATTTACAGCAGTAGGAGCCAATGGCTCTGGCTACTGTCTCAGTCAATGTAAAGAAGCAGTCCCAGGACAGCTGAGGCTCTTGTGCACATCACTGGATTGAGAGGGAGCTCAGGCCACTATTAAGGGGGGCTGTGGGGGGAGCAGCACACAGAAGGTTTTTTACCTTCATGTATAGAATGAGCCTTTACAACCACTTTAATGTATTAATAAAAACACTTGTTTAGTCTCTCTATGGCAGAGCTCAGTCCGAGGAAGGGAGAAGCAGCACAAGGAGCCATTCAGTTGTGCTGCAGTACTGATAGGAGGAGAGAGCAGAGAGATGAGCTTATTAGTGTTCTACTTCTCCTTTCATTGTCCAGTCACAGGCTGGAGGAGGGACAAGACCTGTAAGTGTTACTGAACTACAGCAGAGAGAAATCAGGTCTCCTCCCCTTCTAGACCTGGGCTGTGTGGCAGAGCTGTGTAAGGCTCCATTCACGTATGTAGTGGTATTCCGCGCTCAGGACGGGCTTGTGACCGAACTGCAGCCCCCCAGATAAAGAAAGCCCCTAGGTGCGATCCAAATGCTATAAACTCTGAGAAAATAGGGGATTGGCGCTGTTCACTGGTGAAAAAAATATAAATAAACTATAAACAGACTCCTAACACAGGGGAAACATTACACCACAATCTGGGTGAATAAACAAAGTATAATATAGTATGTGTAAATAAATGTACTTGCTAAAAATTACCAAAGAATGTGCAAACTGCCCAAAGTGAAGTTGTATATAAGTAATAAATAAAATAATAGATAAAGCTCCAAACAATAATATAAGTGAATGATCAATCTAGTGTATAAAAAATTCACAAGATCCAAGAAAAATAATCAGTGAAGGGTATAAGTGAATTATACCCTAAAAAAATAAACACAGTGTTACCCACTACAAAATGGTGTATATACTAGCTTTGGAGATGAACACATGGAGACAGGCTCTTCTCTTCTCCCTGTACATGGTATTCTATCCGGGTGGATGCCTTTTGAGAGCGATCTGGTGACACAAGTGGAGAGCAGGTGGTGAAGGGGACACCGACCGCTTGGATCATCGGATTTACATCTACATGCCCATTACCCCTGCAGGGGTTGGGCGCTCCGGTGAGTGGGGGCACTAGAGGGGGCTCCACACGGGACAGTATATATCTATTGGGACGGACTTACCTGGAACCATTTGAAGATACACTAGCTTGCTGCACCAGAACTTTTTATGCACACTGGACAATATTTATAGCAATTTAATATACACGGCAATCTTTGGCATTTTTTGGAATTTTTTGGATGCATGGACTTTTTTTATATATTTTTTATATATTTTTTATTTATTTTTTCATTTTCATTATTCATTCTGAACAGAACACTTTTATGCACATCATTTTGTAGTGGGTAACACTGTGTTTATTTTTTTAGGGTATAATTCACTTATACCCTTCACTGATTATTTTTCTTGGATCTTGTGAATTTTTTATACACTAGATTGATCATTCACTTATATTATTGTTTGGAGCTTTGTCTATTATTTTATTTATTACTTATATACAACTTCACTGTGGGCAGTTTGCACATTCTTTGGTAATTTTTAGCAAGTACATTTATTTACACATACTATATTATACTTTGTTTATTCACCCAGATTGTGGTGTAATGTTTCCCCTGTGTTAGGAGTCTGTTTATAGTTTATTTATATTTTTTTCACCAGTGAACAGCGCCAATCCCCTATTTTCTCAGAGTTTAAGGCTCCATTCACACTTGTGCGACTTGTAATGCAACTTTAGACATCAAAGTCACATGACAAGTCGTTCCCCATGTTTTCCAATGATTTATATGTGTGATTTAAAGTTGCAGTGACTTCAAAGTACTTCATGCACTACTTTGACTTTCATGTAACCTGAGGGCCAAAGACTTCAATGTTAACCCTCAAAAGTTGCATGAAAGTCATACCTGTATGTTATACAATGCAACAGTTGTGTAACAGTTGTCCATTATTACTGGTCTAAGCCAAAGTCGTATCCAAGTTGCACCCATCCAAATTGTATCAACGTTGCACTCCAATGTCAGCGCAACTTTGGAGTCGTACAAATGTGAATGGAACCCTTATCTCAGACGTGGATAGACAAAAATGCAAATTCTTTGGCAGGTAAAATAGCTCCTTTAAATGTATTTAATCTGTGTTTTACCTTTGGTTCAGAGTTCATCTTAACAAACAAAAGGGATAGGAATAGTGTCCCTTTATTAAAACAAATCCAGCACAGTGTGGTGACAGCAAAATAATTCCTCAAGTCTACCATGCAGCAATGCTTAACTACTTGCCGTCCAGCCGCCGCTTTAAGAAGCTATAGGGGCAACGCTGGAGCCGGTGCGATCGCTCCTCAGAGAGCCAGAATAGGGATCTGTCAATGTAAGCAAACAGATCCCCGTTCTGACAGGGGAGTAGAGAGAGATCTACTGTTCCTAGTGATCAGGAACAGTGATCGATCTCCTCCTCCAGTAAGTCCACTCCCCCCACAGTTAGAAACACCTCCCTAGGGAACACATTTAGCCCCTTGATCGCCCCCTAGTGTTAACCCCTTCCATGCCAGTAACATTTATACAGTAATCAGTGGCTATTTTTAGCGCTAATTGCTGTATAAATGTCACCGGTCCCAAAAAAAGTGTCAAAAGTGTCTGATCTGTCCGCCGCAATGTCGCAGTCCCTCTAAAAATCGCAGATCGCCGCCATTACTATTAAAAAAAAATTAAAAATGCCATAAATATATCCCCTATTTTGTAGATACTATAACTTTTGCGCAAAACAATCAATATACGCTTTTTGAAGTTTTTTTTCTACCAAAAATATGTAGAAGAATACATATCGGTCTAAACTGATGAAGAAATTTGTTTTTTTTTGTTTTTTTTGGGGGGGGGGGATATTTATTATAGCAAAAAGATAAAAATATTGTTTTGTTTTTTTTTTTCAAAATTGTCGCTCTTTTTTTGTTTATAGCGCAAAAAATTAAAACCGCAGAGGTGATCAAATACCACCAAAAGAAAGCTCTATTTATGGGGAAAAAAAGGACATCAATTTTGTTTGGGTACAACATCGTACAACCGTGCAATTGTCAGTTAAAGTGACGCAGTGCCGAATCGCAAAAAATGGCCTGGTCATTAAGGGGGCAAATCCTTCTGGTCCTTAAGTGGTTAACAGAGCTAGCCGATAATCTTCCAGGAACACTGTGCTGCAGATGTCACTTTATACTTGCGAAGCATTCACATTTTTATTTTCCTTCTACCGCTGGCAGTGAACTGGTTAATCCTTTGGAACCCATCATCTCTGGAACCATCGCTGCATTTTGGCCTGCTGAGCCAGAGTGTCAGTGGAGGGATCCACTCAACGTCATACCTACATCAACAATCCATTTTTCCTCTTGCTCATCTTATCCTGAGTCTGTGGGAATTGCTGAGTTTTTACAGCTTTGGGAGCATCTGGCGGAAAAAGACAGCCCAAAATAGTTCAAAATAACATTGTAGCTGTCAGCCGGACTCGTCACACTCTCTGATGTCTCTCTTGTACGATAGCGGGAGGGCTATCATGGAAGAGGAGTCCCTGGCTTGTCTTTGTAAGCATGTTTCAGGAACATGAGTTTGAGGAGTTATAAAGTTTTACTAGGTAAAATCTGACATTGTGTACCATTAACATGAATATGGTATAAATCACTTCTAACCGCATTCAAAGATTTGCAGATTATGTCTTTCTCATTACAGTTTGGCATCTAAATAAGTAAAGAAAAGAAAGAAAGATAAAGAGAAAAAAAAAGTTTCTGTTACTATTTCCTTCATGTAAGTTTGTGAAATAGCTGCATAGGATAGTCACAAGACACTTGGGGGTGGATTTACTAAAGGCAAATAGACTGTACACTTTGCAAGAGCAGTTGCTCCAGAGCTTAGTAAATGAGTTTCACTTTGCAAAGAACACCCAATGAAATGCAAATAAAATGTAAAAAAAAAAAACAGCATTTTTGCTTGCACGTGGTTGGATGATGGAAGTCAGCAGCGCTTCCCCTCATTTACTAAGATCTGGAGCAACTGCACTTGCAAAGTGCACAGTCTGGGATTGATTTACTAAAGGCAAATCCACTCTGCACTACAAGTGCACTGCAAGTGCACTTGAAAGTGCACTTGGAAGTGCAGTCACTGTAGATCTGAGGGGAAGATCTGACATGAGAGGAAGCTCTGCTGATTTTATCATCCAATCATGTGCAAGATAAAATGCTGTTTTTTATTTTCTTCGCATGTTCCCCTCGGATCTACAGTGACTGCATTTCCAAGTGCACTTGTAGTGCAAAGTGGATTTGCCTTTAGTAAAGAAAACCCCTCTATTTGCCTTTAGTAAATCAACCTCTGAGTATCTTGTGCCAGTTGAGCATCTTCTGCTTATGAAGGTTGATTGGAGACCCTTTACCAATTCAGAGAGAAGATGGGACATGCTCTGTTTTGGACCACCCCATGCCCCACCTAAATTAACAGGATCCATTTTGATTTTATTTTGTATTGATTAGTAGGAGATTATGGGGTAAGATCCCCATTTGCCACCCCTATGATTTAATTGGCATAATAAAATGTATGCATTACTATATGCTGTACTGTATATACCAGCAAGAGAAAAAAGACCTGACTAGGACCACATAGTAACGTATAAGTCCCAATAAGGTATTTTTTTTTGGTTCATAATTCAAGTACTCCTTCACCTATTATAATATATTATTATTTAAAATAATACATAATAATAATAATAATAATTGTATATATTCAGATCTGGAAAATTACTTATTAATCCCAAAAGGGAAATATACTGTACATTATTCATATATTATATTATATTATATTATAATAATGCTTTATTATTAACTATTTTTATTCATTTATATTATGACCTTGAGGTTTTTGATTTTTGCTGTAGTTTCTTAATTACTCTATGGGGTTGATTTACTAAAGGCAAATAGACTGTGCACTTTTCAAAGTGCAGTTGCTCCAAAGCTTAGTAAATTAGGTAAATCTTTACTTTGCAAAGAATACCCAATCACGTGCAAGGTAAATTAAAAAAACAGAATTTTTGCTTGCACATGATTGGATGATGGAAGTTAGCAGAGCTTCTACTCATTTACTAAACTCTGGAGCAGCTGCACTTGCAGCCTTTAGTAAATCAACCCCAATATGTCCCATAGTTAAGAGCTCAGATAGTTTTGATTTGGGGACCACACTTTATAGAGGTTCCTTGATGCAGCAGTGTGGCTTAACAAGCATCTGTTATTGAAACAGTTTAACTTTTTTGTGCTGGTTTCTTGGAAAAATTTTGGGGATTTTTTTTTTCTGTTTGCCTGCTCACAAGCACTTTTCCCCCTTTTTGGCCTATCACTATGATGAACAGCCTTACTGACCAATAGGCATTCAAAGCTCAATGGGCACTTCAGAAGGCGATTGGGTGCTTAGCCTCAGTGCATCAGACTCCTTCCATTTAGCTGCGGCTCGAGGGCACAGGTGCACCGTCCAGCTCATCAAATTCTATGGGATCTGACAGCTGCTGTGGCTGGATAGGGCTGGGTGGTGCGCCTAGTGGCATGTATGTATAGTCATATGTGTACGCTCAGGGTGTGCCAGGTGCGCCTGGGCACACCCTAGTCATCCCCATGTGGCACAGATTCCCCCTGTTTAGACCCCAGATATTTCACCAAAAAAATGTAAAAAAAAAAAAAAAAATTGTAAAACATAGAATAAAAATAAAAACTACTGACACCATCCACTGCCCTACTGACACCAATCTCTGCTCTAATGACACTGTCCACTGCCCTACTGACACCAATCTCTGCCCTAATGACACTGTCCACTGCCCTACTGACGCCAATCTCTGCCCTAATGACACTGTCCACTGCCCTACCGACACCAATCTCTGCCCTAATGACACTGTCCACTGCCCTACTGACGCCAATCTCTGCCCTAATGACACTGTCCACTGCCCTACTGACACCAATCTCTGCCCTAATGACACTGTCCACTGCCCTACTGACACCAATCTCTGCCCTAATGACACTGTCCACTGCCCTACTGACACCAATCTCTGCCATAATGACACTGTCCACTGCCCTACTGACACCGTCAGTATATATACACTGCATAAACATATGTGTGTCTGAGCTTTGGGGTACACACCCTAAAGCAATAGGCTGCGCACACCTATGCGTATAGTGCAGTATGCACCAAAAAATGAAGACTCGGAACACAAGCAACTTGTTTGCCTGGCATTCGCCCTTGGGTACATACTGCTCTAAATATAAGTACTGCTAAGTGCACCACCCAACCCCATCCAGCCGAAGTTAAACACCAGAGGCTCGTGCACCGGGGCTAAATGCCCAGAGGCCTAAAGGTACATGGAGACATTTCTAAAAGTCCGCCATGTTCTCTGCAGATAGCTCACACAGTTCCTATTGCTGGTTCTCTGCTCTGTGTTTCTGAACCTAATAACAGTGAGCGACAAGCTTTCAGAAGCCTTTGGAGAGAATTGCTAAATGTTTGCATGTAAGCCATTCTGATCTACCAGAAAGTCTAAAATCCGTGAC